>NC_082731.1:18035614-18301434 GCF_030144855.1 Hypanus sabinus
TAAATCCTGCCTCTCAGGATCTTCTCCATCAACTTACCAACCACTGAAGTAAGACTCACTGGTCTATAATTTCCTGGGCTATCTCTACTCCCTTTCTTGAATAAGGGAACAACTTCTGCAACCCTCCAATCCTCCAGAACCTCTCTCGTCCCCATTGATGATGCAAAGATCATCGCCAGAGGCTCAGCAATCTCCCTCAGTACCTCCCACAGTAGCCTGGGGTACATCTCATCCGATCCCGGTGACTTACCCAACTTGATGCTTTCCAAAAGCTCCAGAACATCCTCTTCCTTAATATCTACATGCTCAAGCTTTTCAGTCCACAGTAAGTCATCCCTACAATCACCAAGATCCTTTTCCGTAGTGAATACTGAAGCAAAAGTATTCATTAAGTATCTCCACAATCTCCTCTGGTTCCAGACACACTTTTCCACTGTCACATTTGATTGGTCCTATTCTCTCACATCTTAACCTCTTGCTCTCAACCTCGCATACTTTCATAATCTGAATCAGGTTTATTATCACCGACATATATTATGAAATTTTGTGGTTTTATAGCAGCAGTGTAATGCAAGCATTATAAATTATGCGGTAAGTAAATACCGTAAAAGAAGGTGGTGCTCATGGACCGCTCAGAGATCTGACGGCAAAGGGAAGAAGCTGTTCCTGAAACACCGAGTGTGGGTGATCAGACTCCTGTACCTCCTCCCCGGTGGGAAGAAGATATGTCCTGGATGGTGAGGGTCCTCCCCTCAGATCCCTCGATGAAGTATAGCTTCTGGCATGCATGAATACATATTGGGCCCAGAGATCCTCTGAGAAGTTGATGCCCAGGAACTTGAAGCTGCTCACCCCCTTTCCACTGCCGACTCCTCCCCTCCCCGATGAGGACTGGCATGTGTTCCCTCCACCTCCCCGTCCTGAAGTCCACAATCAGTCCCTCGATCTTGCTGACGATGGGAGCAAGGTTGTGGGTGCAACAGCGCTCAAACAGCTGATCAGTCTAGCTCCCGTACAGCTCCTCGCCGCCATCTGAGATCCTGCTGACAAAAGTGGTGTCTCTGGCATATTTATGGACGGTGTTTGAGCTGTGAGTGTGGAGAGGGTAGGTTAGAGGGTGAAGCACACACCTCTGAGGTGTGTCTGTGCTGGTTGTCAGTGAGGAGATGCTATTACCAATTTGGACTGATGGGTGAAAGTTAGGACTGTGAGGGAAATGGTCTCCGTGGAGGGGAATGGTCTCCGCTCTACGTAAGGAGAGAGGGCGCACTGGAGGTTCCCAGGGGATGGGGGAGCGGTCACCAAGGAAAGAGCTGGAGACAGTTTGGGCTGAACAGTCTCCTGCTGGTTCCGAGAGACCATTATTCCAGTCGTGGGAGACCGAGGAGGAGTTTCAGGCCTCACAATCAACCCCTCATGGTTGTGGAACCTCTTTCTGCCGAAGGTCTACCCTCCCAAGTAGAGCAGGAACCCCACCCCCATGTGAAGGTCAGTTTTGAGCTGATCCCAAGGAGCGTGCCAGGCTCAACTTCCCAAAGCTCCTGAAGGGGAAAAAATGCAGATGCTCAGGCCGAGGGAGTGAAATGGATTTGCCATTGTTTTGGTGGGAGAAGCCAGAGAGTCGTAGCAGATGGTCACCTCTCTGACTGGAGGCTGAGACCGGTGGTGTGCCGCAGGGATCAGAGCTCATCTCCCCTAATGACTTCGATGATAATGTGGTAAACTGGATCGGCAAGTTGGTGGATACACCAAGATTGAGGCGTGGTAGGCAGCCAGGAAGACTGTCTGAGCTTGCGGTGGGATCTGGACCAGCTGGAAAATGGGCAGATGGATGTTAATACAGGCAAGTAGGAGGTGGTGCGCTTTGAGAGGACCTTCCAGGGTAGATTTTACACAGTGAGTGCAGTAGAACAGAGGGATCTGGGAATACAACTCTATATTTCAGTGAATGTGCCATCACAGGTAGATAGGGTCGTGAAGAAAGGTTTTGGGACATTGGCCTTCATAAATCAAAGAATGTGGCGTTATGTTGAAGTTGTATAAGATTCTGGTGGTGAGGTCTAATTTGGAGTATCGGCGCAGTTTTGGCAAACCTGCCTACAGGAAAGAGGTAAATAAGGTTGAGAGGATGTTGCCAGGACTGGGGAACCTGAGTTACAGAGTGAAATTGAATATTCTGTGATGTTATTCTCTGGAGTGCAGGAGAACAAAGAAGAATTTCTAGAGATTTACAAAATTATGAGGGGTATAGGCAGGGTAAATGCGAGCAAGCTATTTCCCCTCAGGTTGGGTGAGACCAGAACTAGGGGTCATAGGTTTAGGGTGAAAGGTGAAATATTTCGGAGGAATCTGAGGGCGGTGAAGGTGTCGGTGGTTGCAGGTCCAAGTAATGTTGAAGAAAAACCTGGCGGCTGGAGATCTGTGGGGTTAGAATGTCCAGGGCTTGGTTTGGTAAGGTTACCGAGGACACCGAGGCAGCTAGCGTCGCTGGCAGCCAAGATGGTTATCTGGAGTTACAGGTTGGGTGAGGAACATGGGCTTCATTTCTGAGAAAAGCTGCTGGTCCTGGAGAGGGTCCAGAGGCGGCTCATGGTAACGATCCCGGGAATGAAAGGGTTAACGTAGGAGGTACTTGATGGCTCTGTGCCTGTACTCGATGGAGTTTCAAAGAATGAGGGGTCACCGTCGCCATCATTATGTGCCGTGTCATATGACATCATCGTTACGTGCCGTGTCATATGACATCATCATTACGTGCCGTGACATATGGCATGGACAATCATGGTCTTGATCACGATTGTTCTTGGTGAGTTTTTCTACAGAGGTGGTTTGCCATTATCTTCCTCTGGGCAGTGTCTTTACAAGGTGGGCAGCCCCCAGCCATTATAAGTACTCTTCAGAGATTGTCTGCCTGGCATCAGCAGTCGCACAACCAGGACCTGTGACATGCACCAGCTGCTCCCAAGGGCTCATATGGGTCTCAGCAGCTGCTGCACCTTGCCCAAGGGTGACCTGCGGGATAATGGAGGGAAGGAGTGACTTACGCCTCCTTTGGTAGAGATGTACCTCCATCTCAGCACCCAAATTGAATACTGATGTGTCTGGACAGTGTTGACATGGAGAGGACACTCCCGTCAGTGGGAGAGTCTGGGATCAGAGGGCACGGCCTCTGAATAGAATGACCGCCCATAATGGAGATGAGGAGGGGTTTCTACAGCCAGAGGCTGCGAATTTGTGGAAGTCATTTGTGCCTTAAAGGGCTGTGGAGGCAAAGTTATTGACTGTAGTTAAGGGAGAGGGAGTCAGAGGAAAAGGGGAGGAGGAGGGGAAGGATGGAGATGAGGCGGGAGGAAGAGGTATGAGGGGAAAGGGGTGGAGGAAGATGGGGAAATAAGGGGAAGGGGAGAAAAAGGGCGGAAGGGTGGAGCAGGAGGCAGGGTGAATGAGAATGGGGTTGAAGGTCAGGGGTAGGTGAAGGAGTGGGGGAGAGGAGATGGGAGGGAGGGGAAGGGAGTGGGTAGGGAGGTGGAGGAAGGAGGTAAGGAGGGGTAGCTGAGAAGGAGGAAACGCAGTAGAGGGAGGGTTGGACAGAAGATGGGTGGGGACAGTGCGGACCCTTCCCCAGGGGGTCCGAGGACAGGAAGCTCCGCTAACTCCTCCCGCCTTTTCTCCTGCTCCCTCCCCTCCCCACAGGACCTGATCCTGAGTATCCTGACCCACACCAACTCCCGCTGCTCCATGGGGGACCTGTTCAGCCACCAATGGATGCTGATCTTCCTGACAGAGAGGCCAGTGGACCTGCTGGCCGCCATCGACGGCCTCTACCTGTCGCCCAGCCGCCTGAGAAACCGCCACAGCATCCTGCCTTGGAACAAGGGGGGGAGCAACCAGTCCTGAGCGGGGGAAGGGGGGGCTGTGTGTGAGTAGGGCGAGTGCACGGGAGGAGGGAGGAAGAGGTCACTGCCGCCTCCTCGTGCCATGGATGAGCAGGGAGCGAGAGGCTGGCGGGGGAAGGGCAGGGTTCGGTGCGGATAAAAACCATCCTATCCCAAACTGTTCCAGCACAAATCCTCGCCCCTCCCGGACCCTCTTTCCCTCCCCCTTGCCTCCCCTCACTTCCACTCCTACCTGGTGCCCCTCCCCTCCCCCCCGTGAGATTGACCCTTCTCCATCTCCTCCGACCCCTTTGGGTCCTTGCTCACTCTTCCTGCCCTTTGACCTTCACCCTCCTCCTCCCCCTCCTACCCCTGCGCTTCCCTTAAACCCTAACCCACCCTTTGACCCATCCACTACCCCCACCATGCCATTAGCCTCCCCGTGACCCTTCCTCCTCTCCTCACCCCCTGCCCTTTTGCCTGACAGAGGTCCTTCGACCTATGCCCTCAATTTGTTTTTGAAGAAGTTGCTAAATAAGTTTTATACTTTAATTTTTTTTTAAATTGTCCTTACTGTGGAAAATTAGCAGAAAGGAAGAACAGATTTAATTAAAATAAGCAGTTTTTTTTTGGTCTGGTTTCATCTTTGTCTTGTGATCCCATTTGGGGCCCAATGCACAGAGAGATCCCAGAGGCACCAGGAAAGCTGGGAATTGCCATCAGCTTTACAGGGACTGGTGGGGGGTGGGTTCTCTCCTGTGGTGACCACAGTCCTACCTCACAGGGCCCCAGATCCGGCAGTAACTTCCCAGACCTGTCCCGGACATTCCAGCCGGAGTTTCCTCGCAAGTTTCATCTAATTCCTTTACTTCTCGAACTTAAGTGAACAAGTCAAGGTGAGAGCCGGCCTCCCAGTCCTGCTCCTCTCCCCCACCCGTCGAGGTGGACCTGATCAGCCCTGTCCTGACTCGATTCCCGCCCACCTCACTAATCTCCCTCCTCTCAAAAACATCTGGCAGCTGAACCCCTCCCACCCCAGTTCTCTGGGGGGCAGATTCCCGCAGAGGAAACTCCTACCTGTCTCGTCATCCTGAGATCATGCGCACTGGGGGGGGGGGAACACCCTCTCAACATCTTTCCCATCAAGTTCCCCACCCCCCCAGTCAGATCATCTCTGTCCATCCGGCTCAGCCAGGGTGGCGTTGAGAAACACCTTCAGAGACGAGAAACAAAGAACGTTACGGCGCAGGAGCAGGGCCATTCAGCCTATCGGCGTGCTGATATAATTAAAAACAGCTAAACCACTCCCTCTCACTACTGAGAGCAGGGCCTGGGGCGGCCGGTGATTGGACAACTCGCACGCTGGCCCAGATAGATCGAAACAGCCCGGCAGGGTGCTGGGACCGGGCCGATTCCCTCTGCTTTTCCACGACACTCTCTCCTCTCTCAGCCGCTATGCGCTTCGTGCCCTGCGGCGACTCGCCCCGCTTAACGGCGAACTGAGGCCCAAGCTGTGGGCCTGCGGGCTCGGAATGCTGTTGCTCCCATCTCTCGTTTGTGTGATTTGTTGTGATTTTTCTCCCTGCTCATTGGATGTTGGTCTGTATTTTTAAAATTCGGGTTTCTTGCTTTGTGACTGCCTGTTAGCAAGCAAATTTCAAGTTGTACAATTTATACTTAAGTGCACTTTGAACCCTTTGAATATCCCTAACCCTTAATAAATAACCTAAATAACTCAACAAAAGTGTCTCTGGAGATTCTCAGTACATCAAACCGTAGCTTCTTCAATTCTAACCCACACTGGGTAGTTTTCCAGTTTATAAACTCAGCTCTTTAAATTCACTACTGCCAAGCCTCTGCCAGTGATGCCTACACTGAAGAAGTTTAAATCTTTTCTTTGACGGGAGTTCAGTGAAACCCTCTCTCGCTGCTCCCCATTAATAATTCCTTTGGCCCTTCAACTTTTCAATCATATCTTGACCCAGACCCGCTATTGCAGCCATATATCCTTCCTTGGAACATGTCTCCGCCGCCAACTGACTGCAGTTGGCTTCAGGATCCGTTTTTGAGCTTCTCAATTTGGACCTTCTGAGGATCCCAGGTACTCACATTTAATTGACTCTGCCTCCTGTTGTTTCTCCCGTCGAGCTCTGAGCTCGACACTCTCCACCATGAGAAGGTACCTGGTGTCTCTGTTACAATCCCTTCCACGCCTCCGGGACTCTTTTCTCTCCGTTTGCAATGGACCTGTCCGTTATTTCACCCTCCGTCGGATCCATGCGCGCAGTCGCCGTTTCTTTGACTCTATCACGTCCTGCAAGGATCGCAAGATCTTCCATCTGTAGAACCCAGAGCATGGTCTTCGTATCGCGTCCCTGGCCCCGGTAGTCAATCTCAGCTGGTTCCAACGGTTCCAACGGCCATGGATTTGCCCCAGCTGTCGATCTCGGCTGCCCCAGCGACCCAGGGCATTTTGAAAACCCGGACTCCAGCACCATTAACGCGGGTTCCAACGGACATGAACAGCTTCAAAGCAATTGCACGACCACCGACTGTAACTCCAGCCTTGAACTCCAGGCCGGGTCTTCACGTGCTGCGATTGTGACTCCCATCTCCCCTTCCCTCACCACCATTCTGCAATCCCCTCTCCCTCAGATCCCATGTCAGCTCCTGGGCCCTCAGAGGCTCCATCTTCCTCTCACCCCAACCCTTCCCTCTCCGCTGACACTACCAGCCTCCCTCCCCCCTCTGATCCCATCTCTCATCCGTGCCGGGTCTTTACCATTCCCTCCGACCTTCAACTCTCTGAGGCAGAGCGCTCTGTCCTCAGTAAGGGCCTCAGCTTTGTTCCCCTTCGCCCACACCTCAGTGAGTTCTGCGTACGCCATGACACTGAACTCTTCTTCCGCCGTCTCCGTCTCCGAGCTTACTTCTTCGACAAGGACTCTCCTACCCCCACCGATGACCCCTTCTCCCGTCTTCAACCCTCCTCCTCTTCATGGACACCCCGCTCTGGTCTTCTGCCTGCTCTGGATCTCTTTATTGCTAATTGTCGACGGGACATCAACCGTCTTGACCCTCACCACACCCTGTTCCAATTCCAACCTCACTCCTTCTGAACGCTCTGCTCTCCGCTCCCTCCGCACCAATCCCAACCTCACTATAAAACCTGCTGATAAGGGGGGAGCTGTTGTTGTCTGGTGTACTGACCTCTACCTGGCCGAGGCACAGCGACAACTCTCTGATACCTCCTCTTATTTACCCCTTGATCATGACCCCACTAGGGAGCACCAGGCCATTGTCTCCTATACCATCACCAGCCTTATCAGCTCTGGGGATCTCCCATACACTGCCACCAACCCCATAGTTCCCACACCCCGCACTTCCCATTTCTACCTCCTACCCAAGATCCACAAACCTGCCTGTCCAGGTAGACCTGATTGAAACATATAAGATTATTAAGGGATTGGACACACTGGAGGCAGGAAGCATGTTCCTGCTGATGGGTGAGTCCAGAACTAGAGGCCACAGTTAAAGAATAAGGAGTAGGCCATCTAGAACAGAGATGCGGAAAAACTTTTTCACCCAGAGAGTGGTGGATATGTGGAATACTCTGCCCCAGAAGGCAGTGGAGGCCAAGTCTCTGGATGCATTCAAGAGAGAGTTAGATAGAGCACTTATAGATAGTGGGGTCAAGGGATATGGGGAGAGGGCAGGAACGGGGTACATTGAGTATGATCAGCCATGATCACAGTGAATGGTGGTGCTGGCTAGAAGGGCCGAATGGCCTGCTCCTGCACCTACTGTCTATTGTCTCAGCTTGCTCCTGCCCCACTGAACTCATTTCTGCATACCTTGACACTGTCTTATCCCCCCTTGTTCAATCTCTTCCCACCTATGTTCATGATCTCTTACTATCTTTCCTTTCAGTTAGTCCTGACGAAGGGTCTCGGCCCGAAACGTCGACAGTGTTTCTCCCTATAGATGCTGCCTGGCCCGCTGTATTCCACCAGTATTTTGTGTGTGTTGTTATAAACTCTGTGAGTTGTTTCAGGGTATAGCAATCAGCAGATTACCAACAGATACATTTCTATGACAACAAGGCTTAGGCAACTAAAATGTTACATCAGGTCAATCTTGCTGTCTGCTTCTGACACACGGACAACAGAACTCTGAAGAAACTTCGAGAAGCAACAGAAATGTGGTTTCTTAGAAGAATGCTGAAAATATCATATCGAGATAGGGTAACTAATGAGACAGCACTCCAACGTGCCCGCACAAAAAGATCTTTAATGAGAACATTAAATGAGAGGAAACAAATTCCTGGGCCATGTCATCAGAAAGGGAGAAATAGAATAGAATATTAATTAATAGAATATTAATATCAATATTAATACAATAGAATAGAAATAGAATATGGCCGTAGGCCTGGGAAACACGGTGGAGGAAGGCGAAGAAGAGAATGTAGAGACTCCGTGAAAGAACTAATGGGTCTAAGTGTGCGAGATATCATTGACGCTGCAAGGGTTCATTCGATGTGATCACCCAAGCGTGTAACACACACCAAGAGGAAGGAGATGGCAATCACATGAGGGTCATTAAGAGTCGTGGAGGTAATGAGAGGGTCATTAGTCTCACCTTAGCATGAATGCAGGTGGGAACTGTTGTGGAGGCGCTGGGGTCGAGATGGTAGGACTACATTGTAGGTAGCTGAGGGGTGGTGTCATTCCCCCCCCCCACCTATTCAGGGATGGGTTTTCCAGTTTGACAAACACGTCTTCTTTAGCCACCTGCATTCATGCAAAGGTAAGACTAATGATCCTCTCATACCTCCACGACTCTTTTTTAAAAATTTTTTATTAGTTTTTCAAAACATTTTACAAATTAAAAACCCCAAATCCCAATGAGGAACATTAAAACAGTGTAAAATTAAACATACAATAACAATATGCTACAAAGGAAGAGAATTTAGCAAAAAACAAGCTCCACGACTCTTAACGACCCTCGTGATGCTGCACCTTGAAACAGCTCTCAGAGTTTATAAGCAGGAAAGCGGGAATCCCGGCACGGATCAGAACTGGAGGAGCCTCTCGGATGAGTGGCCAAATGGCTTCTGGACAACACAGCGAGTCCAGTTGCTTTGATTTACGACCGTTTGATAAGCAATAACATCACACGATAAAAAGTAAATTTTGCAGGAGCACCATTAAGAACGTCCTGACAAGCTGCATCTCCACCTGGTATGGGAGCAGTCGAGCATCGGCAAGCCCCTACAAAGGCCGAGAGGATCACAGGGGTCATCATCATTACCCCTTATCATCATCATCATCATCATCATCCATCCATCAGGGACATTTATCAGGAGCGCTGCGTGTGCAGGGCCCCCACCGGGTGTTGTCAAGGATCTCACCCGCCCACCCAGCATCCTCTTTGACTTTCTACCGTCAGACAGGAGACTCTGATGCATAAAGACAAGAACGGTCAGGATGGGAAACAGTTTCTTCCCCCAGGCCACTCGGCCCCTGAACTCCCTGCCGCATCACATTCAAAGCGTCACTGGTTAATCTGCTCTGCACCCCACAATATTTAATTTATGTACTTTGTTTATTTATCCCTAATTCGTTTGTAGATTTAAATCTCTCCTACGTGACATGTGTGTTATGTGTACTACCCTGCTTTACACCCTGGTTTGGAGACGCACCTCGTTTGACAGTGTACGGTATATTTAATGACAATAAACTTGACCTGAAATGCTAATGGCGCTTCTTACTGACCCTGGGGAGAAAGATGCTGGCTGTCCACTCGGTCTATACTCTTACAGACCTCAATCAGATCTTCCCTTCGCCTTTGCCATTCCGGGAGAAGACCACCCAATTTTGTTCGATCCTACCCGATAGGTTGTCCCCTCCCCAGACCCGGGCAGCATCCTGCTAAACACTCTCTGCACCCTCTCCAAAGCCAACACACCTCTCCTGTAGCAGAGTGACCCAAAATGGACACTGCCCTCCAAAAGTAGCTCACCCAGCTTTGTAAAGCTTTTGAACTCAGTGGCTCCACTAACAAAGGCAAAAGATGTCGTAACCCTCGGGTTTGACTAGCAGCTTGATCTAGGGGGAGACAGCCCCCAGTCTGGCCAAACTTGAGAAATCTCGTTTGTGTGGATGCTGCCTGATGTGTTCCCGTTACAAATCAGTTCCACAAAATAACGAACAGTACACAATACGCAATTAAACGATTTAGCTTCGTAATTCTTAACTTGACTGTAAGTTCGTAAAGAAACAGAAAAGTAAAAGGGCCCATTCTCATGAAACAGTGCGACGTCGGAGCTCACGGTTTTCCCGTCTGTTTGATTTCCCCCCAGGGTGTCACTCCTGACCCCATTCCAAGTCCACTCTGTCCTGCAGACTATGACTTCCCGTTCTGGCTTTTTCTCTCTCCATCTTCCGCCAAACAGAGAACCGCGAAACCATCGCTCGGGCACACAAGAAAGAACGGCCAGTGCACATTCCGCGGCTGGAGGCCGCGCAGCTTCCCCGCCTCCTGTCACACCGTCACACAAGAGAAGCAATCCTGTGGTATCTTGCATTGTCACTGTCCGGCAGGGTCTTGTGATCACAAGAGCAACGTCTTCACTCAGTCTTCATCTTCACTCAGTGTCTTCATCTTCATTCACTGTCTTCATCTTCACTCTGTGTCTTCATCTTCACTCAGTCTTCATTTTCACTCAGTGTCTTCATCTTCATTCACTGTCTTCATCTTCACCCACTTCGTCAATTTGATGAGCTACAGAGGAACTGATTTTATCCATATTGGGAACAGTGAGGAGCCCCTTGGCATGATTAATCTTTCACCAATTGTATGAGATTTTCCACACTTTCTCCAGAGGAAGGCAGCGATGAGTGAGGGGGGAGAGAGTGAGTAACCCCAGGGGTGGTGAATGGGGGGGGGCGGGGAGACAGGGGTCAATTGCCTAATGCTTCGCTATCATTTTGGAAATGTTATAAGAAGCAATGAGACCACTATCAAGGTCATTTTTAGCTGTCTTGGCAAATGACTGAATCTGACAGGAACGGTATAAAACCATACTCCAGGTATGTAACATCGTATTGATGCACAATCGGAAGTCGATCGGGTCTTGTGCCTCAAGTTAATGTGCTTCTTACCGCCCCCCACGATGACTTCTATTTCCCCTAATACCCCCTTAGGGGAACCGCTCCCATTGGGAATCACTGTTATAGAGGAAGCAGGGAGTTTGCAGAAGGACTTGGACAGATCAGTAGAATTGACAAAGTGGCAGGTGGTATATATTGTTGGGAACAGGGGAGGGCTGGGAGCGGTAAGACAGGAGAGGAAGGGGTCGGAGACAGAGGGGGTAGTGGCGGTGGAAGGTGGTTCGGGGAGACGCTGGGTGTGGGTGGGGCACAGTGACAGCAGAGATGGGGGTGCAGAGCTGCTGGGGTCGGTGATGGAGGGGGCGGGTAGTGGTTACAGAGGAAGCAGAGACTGTAGAAAAGCTTGGACTGATCAGGAGAATGAGCAAAGAAGTGGCAGATGGATTAAAGTGCAGTGTGGTCTCGCGTTTTGGAATAAAAGCGTAGACTATTTTCTAAATGGGGAGCAAATTCAAAGAACAGAGGTGCAAAGGGACTTGGGACTCCTCGTGCAGGATTTCCCTAAATACCCGACTCCCTCTATCACCGCCCTACCCTCTCCTCGCTCTCCCCGACCCCTCCATCACCTCTGTCTGCAACCCCCCTCCCCTTTCTGTCTGGAGAGAGTATCCGGCTTGGTGGCTTCTGTCTCGCCGTCTGCTCGCCTGCGCTTCCAGTCGTGGCCGCTGCGCCGGAGTGTCGCTGCCGCGGGAGGGCGGGGCACAGAGAAATGGCGGGAGAGCGCGGCGGCGGGGACGCGCTTCTGGTCCGGAGGGGGTGGGGCAGCGATGAGTGAGGGGGGAGAGAGTGAGTAACCCCGGGGGGGGGGAGGGAAACAGGGGTCAATTGCCTAACACGTCCCGCTCTAACTCTCCCCCTCTCCTTCTCTTCCCTTCGCCCCCTCTGACTCCTATACGACATTCCCTCTCCCCCCTCACCTCCACCCCTCTCCCTTCCCCCTCCACCTACCCCCTCTCCCCTCCACTCCAACTCTCCCCCTCACGTCCACCCCTCTGCCTTCCCCTCACCAACACCCCCTCCCATCCCTCTCTCTGCCCTTCACCTCCACCCCTCTCCCCCTCCGCTCCACCTAAACCCCCCCTCCCCTCCCCACCCCCTCCCTCCGCTTCACCCCTCACCTCCACCCCTCTCCCTTCCCCCTCCCTCCACTTCGCCCCTCACCTCACCACCCCTCTCCCCTACCCCTCACCTCACCACCCCTCTCCCCTACCCCTCACCTCACCACCCCTTTCCCCTCACCACCTACCCCATCTCCCCTGCCCCACTCCTCCCCTTCACCTCCACCCCTCTCCCCCTCCGCTCCACCTAAACCCCCTTCCCCTCCCCACCCCCTCCCTCCGCTTCACCCCTCTCCCTTCCCCCTCCCTCCACTTCGCCCCTCACCTCACCACCCCTTTCCCCTCCCCTCACCACCTACCCCATCTCCCCTGCCCCACCCCTCCCCCTCACCTCACCACCCCTCTCACCCCCTCGCACCTCACCCTCTCCTCTCTTCCCCCCCACAGGTACCAGCCCGCGGCTGCTGGCGGCCCCCCTGCAGGTGACGGTGCTGGCCGTGTGGGTGTGTGCCCTGCGCCGGGACGTGAGTGGTTACCACCGGGTGCTGGAGTTGCTGCAGACGCTGAGCACGGCTGCCCCGGGGCTGGTGTCCTACCGGCACCTCGCCAAGCTGCAGCTGGGACTGAAGGCCAAGGTAGGGGTGGGGAGCGAGGGGGGCCAGGGAGAGGGATTCAACCCTTCCCTTCCATCCCCTCCCCTCCCAAGTCCCTCATTCCCCACACCCATGTTCCTTCCCATCAGGCAGAATTTACAACCTGCTTCAACAGAACCGACTCCTGTCTCAGCAAAGACCTGTGCCCACAGCAATTTGCCGTGGACACGACCCTGGATCACCTGGACAATGCAGATATGGAGGTCAGGATGCTGTTTGTTGACTGTAGCTCAGCATTTAACACCATCATTCCCACAACCCTGATTGGAAAAGCTTGCAAAACCTCCCTCTGCAAATGGCCCCTCAACTTCCTCACCGGAAGAGCACAATCTGTGCGGATTGGAAACGATACCTTGCTGAGAATCAACACTGGCGCACCTCAGGGGTGTGTGCTTAGCCCACTGCTCTACTCTCTCTACCCCCATGACTGTAGCTCAAATGCCATCTATAGATTCACGAATGATCCAACCATTGTTGGCAGAATCTCCGGTGGGGACGAGAGGGCGTACAGGAGCGAGATACACCAGCCAGTGGAGTGGTGTCCAGCAACAACCCTGCACTCGACGTCAGTAAGACCAAAGAGCTGATTGTGGACTTCAGGAAGGGTAAGACGAACCAGTCCTCAGAGGGATCAGAAGTGGAGAGAGTGAGCAGTTTCAAGTTCCTGGCTGTCAATATCTCCGAGGACCCAACCTGGCCCCAACGTGTCGATGCAGATATAAAGAAGGAAAGATACGGCTGAGTTTGAGGAATTTGGTTTGTCAACTAAAGCACTTGAAAATTTGTACAGATGTACCATGGGGGAGCAGTCTGACCGGCTGCATCACCGTCTGGTGCGGGGGTGGGGGAGTGGGGGAACAGGGTCGAAGTAAGTTGTAAAATTAGTCAGCTCCATCGTGGGAACTGCACTCCAGAATATCCAAAACATCTTCGAGGGGTGTTGCCTCACAAAGCCAACATCCATCGTGCCCTTTTCTCACTGTTACCATCAGGGAGGAGGTACAGGAGCCTGAAGACACACACTCAGTGATTCAGGAACAGCTTCTGCCCCTCTGCCATCAGGGAGGAGGTACAGGAGCCTGAAGACACACACTCAGCGATTCAGGAACAGCTTCTTCCCCTCTGCCATCAGGGAGGAGGTACAGGAGCCTGAAGACACACACTCAGCGATTCAGGAACAGCTTCTTCCCCTCCGCCATCAGGGAGGAGGTACAGGAGCCTGAAGACACACACTCAACGATTCAAGAACAGCTTCTTCCCCTCTGCCATCAGGGAGGAGGTACAGGAGCCTGAAGACACACACTCAGTGATTCAGGAACAGCTTCTTCCCCTCCGCCATCAGGGAGGAGGTACAGGAGCCTGAAGACACACACTCAACGATTCAGGAACAGCTTCTTCCCCTCTGCCATCAGATTTCTGAATGGACATGAAACAACGAACACTACCTCACTACTTTTTATTTCTGTTTTTTGTACTGCTTATTTAATTTAACTTTTTAATACATATACTGACTGTAATTTAGTTTTTTTCTCTATTTATCGTGTATTTAGCAAAGTTGACAGCATTTGCCGGCGATATTAAACCTGATTCTGATCGCCCCCTTGTTCCTCCCCCGTCCCCGGATATCCGCAGATGATCCTGGAAATGTTCCGAAAGGGCTGTCGCCTGGCCGACATCCGGACCCGGCTCGGACATCTCTTCCCGCTGGAAGACCCACCTCAGTCCTCTGAGGCGGTGAGTCTCTTTGAGGGGTATTGAAAAAGGTCCCGTCGAGCTGGCAGCCCCTTCCAGGCTCGGGTCTCTTGGAGGGCCAGACAATTCTCTGTTCGCTGGTGCCCTTTGGTCAGGCTCTACACGAGGTGGTCTGCCGAAGTTTCTCAGAGTCACACGATCCAGAAACAGGCCCTTCAGCCCACTATCTCCAAACTGTACTTGGCGCCCCTATTTACCCCCACTTGGCCCATACCCTCTTCTGCCTTCCCTTCTGACACAATGGGAAGAAGTCCGGCCCCTTAAATTTCTGCTAGCCCACTCATCCCCTCCACACCGGGGGGAGGTGCAATTGCCAGTGACCCGCACGTCTCTGGGGTGAGGGAGGGAACAGGAGTGCCACACGATCAGGGCAAGTGTGCAAACTCCACTCATTTATACACGGAGACGAGGTAGCGGATCAAAACGACACACTTCTGCTCATATCAGTACTACTCGGACGTTGTGAGGATCTGCCCCTCCGGGAGTGCAGTCTCGATTCTGGGTGAAGATACTGTCTCAGGTTCCCTGTACCCCCTCACCTCTCACTGTTCACTGGGCCCTGTTACACATCCTCACTCACTGACCCACATGGCCACTGGTCATCGGATGGGGGGGAGGTGGGTAGAATTGGATGGAGGGAGAGAGAGGGATGTGGAGGTACAGGGGGTCTGATGGTTTTGCTCCCTGCCCCGCAGACAGTCGCAGACTCCCAGAAGGTGCGTGGGATTGAGCAGCAGTTCCGGGAGCTGGTCCTGTACCTCCTGAGGGACCCATCGTTCCGCACCTCTTTCCTGCAGGTAGGCCGGACTGGGGAGGGAGCGGGGTGGGGTGGGGGGGGAGAACGATGGCAGCTTGCCACCTCCCCTTCACGTCTCCACATTCCCCCACCCCCCCACCGGCTCTCACATCACACCCCTTAACTTTTCTCCGCAAAGACAGGGGAGGGAGTCCCACTCGAACAGAGGGTAGAGAGGAGTTGGGGGGAGGAGGTTCACAGCTGTTGGGATCTTGCTGTGCGCACATTAGGCGTGACAGTGGTGCTGACAGGACCCTGCCGTGTCCCTGTGGGTGGGGTTGTGGAATGTCGGGACCCTGCCGTGTCACTGCGGGTGGGGGTGTGGAATGTCGGGACCCTGCTGTGCCCCTGTGGGTGGGGTTGTGGAATGTCGGGACCATGCCGTGTCCCTGCGGGTGGGGGTGGAATGTCGGGACCCAGCCGTGCCCCTGCGGGTGGGTGTGGAATGTCGGGACCCTGCCGTGTCCCTGCGGGTGGGGGTGTGGAATGTCGGGACCCTGCCATGTCCCTGCGGGTGGGGGTAGAATGTCGGGACCCAGCCGTGCCCCTGCGGGTGGGTGTGGAATGTCGGGACCCTGCCGTGCCCCTGCGGGTGGGGGTGGAATGTCGGGACCCTGCCGTGTCCCTGCGGGTGGGGTTGGAATGTCGGGACCCTGCCGTGTCCCTGCGGGTGGGGTTGTGGAATGTCGGGACCCTGCCGTGTCCCCGTGGGTAGGGTTGTGGAATGTCGGGACCCTGCCGTGTCCCTGCGGGTGGGGTTGGAATGTCGGGACCCAGCCGTGTCCCTGCGGGTGGGTGTGGAATGTCGGGACCCTGCCGTGTCCCTGCGGGTGGGGTTGGAATGTCGGGACCCTGCCGTGTCCCTGCGGGTGGGGTTGTGGAATGTCGGGACCCTGCCGTGTCCCTGCGGGTGGGGTTGTGGAATGTCGGGATCCTGCCGTGTCCCCGTGGGTGGGGTTGTGGAATGTCGGGACCCTGCCGTGTCCCCGCGGGTGGTGGTGTGGAATGTCGGGACCCAGCCGTGTCCCTGCGGGTGGGGTTGTGGAATGTCGGGACCCTGCCGTGCCCCTGCGGGTGGGGGTGGAATGTCGGGACCCTGCCGTGTCCCCGCGGGTGGGGGTGTGGAATGTCGGGACCCTGCCGTGTCCCCGCGGGTGGGGGTGTGGAATGTCGGGACCCTGCCGTGTCCCCGCGGGTGGGGTTGTGGAATGTCGGGACCCAGCCGTGTCCCCGCGGGTGGGGTTGTGGTATGTCGGGACCCAGCCGTGTCCCTGTGGGTGGGGGTGGAATGTCGGGACCCAGCCGTGTCCCCGCGGGTGGGGGTGGAATGTCGGGACCCAGCCGTGCTCCCGCGGGTGGGGTTGTGGAATGTCGGGACCCAGCCGTGTCCCCGCGGGTGGGGTTGTGGTATGTCGGGACCCAGCCGTGTCCCTGCGGGTGGGGGTGGAATGTCGGGACCCAGCCGTGTCCCCGCGGGTGGGGGTGGAATGTCGGGACCCAGCCGTGCCCCCGCGGGTGGGGGTGTGGAATGTCGGGACCCTGCCGTGTCCCCGCGGGTGGGGTTGTGGAATGTCGGGACCCTGCCGTGTCCCCGCGGGTGGGGGTGTGGAATGTCGGGACCTTGCCGTGTCCCCGCGGGTGGGGCTGTGGAATGTCGGGGTCCAGCCGTGTCCCCGCGGGTGGGGCTGTGGAATGTCGGGGTCCAGCCGTGTCCCCGCGGGTGGGGCTGTGGAATGTCGGGGTCCAGCCGTGACCCCGCGGGTGGGGCTGTGGAATGTCGGGGTCCAGCCGTGTCCCCGCGGGTGGGGCTGTGGAATGTCGGGGTCCAGCCGTGACCCCGCGGGTGGGGCTGTGGAATGTCGGGGTCCAGCCGTGTCCCCGCGGGTGGGGTTGTGGAATGTCGGGGCCCTGCCGTGTCCCCGCGGGTGGTGGTGTGGAATGTCGGGACCCAGCCGTGTCCCTGCGGGTGGGGTTGTGGAATGTCGGGACCCTGCCGTGCCCCTGCGGGTGGGGGTGGAATGTCGGGACCCTGCCGTGTCCCCGCGGGTGGGTGTGTGGAATGTCGGGACCCTGCCGTGTCCCCGCGGGTGGGGGTGTGGAATGTCGGGACCCTGCCGTGCTCCCGCGGGTGGGGTTGTGGAATGTCGGGACCCAGCCGTGTCCCCGCGGGTGGGGTTGTGGTATGTCGGGACCCAGCCGTGTCCCTGCGGGTGGGGGTGGAATGTCGGGACCCAGCCGTGTCCCCGCGGGTGGGGGTGGAATGTCGGGACCCAGCCGTGCCCCCGCGGGTGGGGGTGTGGAATGTCGGGACCCTGCCGTGTCCCCGCGGGTGGGGTTGTGGAATGTCGGGACCCTGCCGTGTCCCCGCGGGTGGGGGTGTGGAATGTCGGGACCTTGCCGTGTCCCCGCGGGTGGGGCTGTGGAATGTCGGGGTCCAGCCGTGTCCCCGCGGGTGGGGCTGTGGAATGTCGGGACCCTGCCGTGTCCCCGCGGGTGGGGCTGTGGAATGTCGGGGTCCAGCCGTGTCCCCGCGGGTGGGGCTGTGGAATGTCGGGGTCCAGCCGTGTCCCCGCGGGTGGGGCTGTGGAATGTCGGGGTCCAGCCGTGACCCCGCGGGTGGGGCTGTGGAATGTCGGGACCCAGCCGTGTCCCCGCGGGTGGGGGTGTGGAATGTCGGGACCCAGCCGTGTCCCCGCGGGTGCGGGTGTGGAATGTCGGGACCCTGCCGTGTCCCCGCGGGTGGGGGTGTGGAATGTCGGGTCCCAGCCGTGCCCCCGCGGGTGGGGGTGTGGAATGTCGGGACCCTGCCGTGCCCCCGCGGGTGGGGGTGTGGAATGTCGGGACCCTGCCGTGCCCCCGCGGGTGGGGGTGAGGAATGTCGGGACCCTGCCGTGCCCCCGCGGGTGGGGCTGTGGAATGTCGGGACCCAGCCGTGTCCCTGTGGGTGGGGTTGTGGACGTCCTGATCTTGCTCTGTGCCCTGTTGGGGAGGAGGATTTTGGGATCTTGCTGTGTGCCCGGTGTATGGGGTTGGGGTGGCTGGGATCTTGCTGTGCGCTTGCCGTCTTGGGGGGGGGCGTGCTGTGATTTTGACGGGCTCAGTGGGAGGGGCTGGGGAATTCGGGATCTTGCTGTGCCCCATTGGGTGGGGCTGTCGGGATCTTGCCTGTGTGGCTGGTGGGTGGGGTGGGGGCTTGCCGTATGCTCCCCCGCCCCCCACCCCCGGTTTGGGCAGTGGCAGTGCCGGGGTCTGGGCAGTGTGGATGGTGGGATCGTGCTGTGCGCAGGGAATGATGGGGCTGCCTTCCCTGCAGGACGAGGGGCAGAGTCACTACGGCGAGGTCTTCATGGCTGCCCTGGACAAGCTGCTGTGGGAGCTCCTGCTGAGAGTAGGGGAGGCGCAGGACCCTCCCAGGCTGCAGGTGAGTGGGGGACGGGGCGGACAAGGGCCGGGGTTACCGTGGACGGCGAGAGGGCACTGCATAGGGTGGAGGGGTCACAGGGCAGGGGCTGACGGTGACCCTGGAGCCTCACTGAACTCTCTACGTGGTGACCAGGGGGTGGGGGGGGGTGGTCTAGGAGAGGTGGGGTTGCAGAAAGATTCCAGGTTTCCGACGTCTCTTCCTCCTTCCCCCCGACTCTAGCCCTGCCGTGCTGATGTGGAGCTGCCGGTGGTCGGGGCCCTGTCCCAGCTCCCCGCCAGCTGCTTTCAGTTGTTGCTGTCCAACATGGGCTCTACACACTCCCTGTATCCAGGTAGGTTCCTCAGCACTCACACTGCCCTATCCAGAACGCAGGGTCCCTCGTCACTGTTCAGGGCCGGACCTGCCCTGCGTCATGGGGTGGGGTGCCCATCGTCCCTTCAGCCTGTGGTCGATGCCTGTGACGAGAGGGACCTTGGTTCTCAACAATGGTGTGTGTTTCTGTCTCTCTGTACGTTAACATCAGGGTCTGTGTGTGTGTGTGTAACACTGGGTGGGAGTCTGGGTTTCTGTAAGAATGTGTGTGTGCGTAACACCGGGTGGGAGTCTGGGTTTCTGTAAGAGTGTGTGTGTGTGTAACACCGGGTGGGAGTCTGGGTTTCTGTAAGAGTGTGTTTGTGTGTAACACCGAGTGGGAGTCTGGGTTTCTGTAAGAGGGTGTGTGTGTGTGTGTGTGTGTGTAACACCGGGTGGGAGTCTGGGTTTCTGTAAGAGTGTGTGTGTGCGTAACACCGGGTGGGAGTCAGGGTTTCTGTAAGAGTGTGTGTGTGTGTAACACCGGGTGGGAGTCTGGGTTTCTGTAAGAGTGTGTTTGTGTGTAACACCGAGTGGGAGTCTGGGTTTCTGTAAGAGGGTGTGTGTGTGTGTGTGTGTGTGTGTGTGTGTAACACCGGGTGGGAGTCTGGGTTTCTGTAAGAGTGTGTGTGTGCGTAACACCGGGTGGGAGTCAGGGTTTCTGTAAGAGTGTGTGTGTGTGTAACACCGGGTGGGAGTCAGAGATTCTGTAAGAGTGTGTGAGTGCGTAACACCGAGTGGGAGTCAGGGTTTCTGTAAGAGTGTGTGTGTGCGTAACACTGGGTGGGAGTCAGGGTTTCTGTAAGAGTGTGTGTGTGTGTAACACCGGGTGGGAGTCTGGGTTTCTGTAAGAGTGTGTGTGTGTGTAACACCGGGTGGGAGTCAGAGATTCTGTAAGAGTGTGTGAGTGCGTAACACCGAGTGGGAGTCAGGGTTTCTGTAAGAGTGTGTGTGTGCGTAACACCGGGTGGGAGTCAGGGTTTCTGTAAGAGTGTGTGTGTGCGTAACACTGGGTGGGAGTCTGGGTTTCTGTAAGAGTGTGTGTGTGTGTAACACCGGGTGGGAGTCTGGGTTTCTGTAAGAGTGTGTGTGTGCGTAACACTGGGTGGGAGTCTGGATTTCTGTAAGAGTGTGTGTGTGTGTGTGTAACACCGGGTGGGAGTCAGAGTTTCTGTAAGAGTGTGTGAGTGCGTAACACCGAGTGGGAGTCTGGGTTTCTCTAAGAGTGTGTGTGTGCGTAACACCGGGTGGGAGTCTGGGTTTCTGTAAGAGTGTGTGTGTGTGTATAACACCGGGTGGGAGTCAGAGATTCTGTAAGAGTGTGTGAGTGCGTAACACCGAGTGGGAGTCAGGGTTTCTGTAAGAGTGTGTGTGTGTGTGTAACACTGGGTGGGAGTCTGGGTTTCTGTAAGAGTGTGTGTGTGCGTAACACTGGGTGGGAGTCAGGGTTTCTGTAAGAGTGTGTGTGTGTGTGTGTAACACCGGGTGGGAGTCAGAGATTCTGTAAGAGTGTGTGAGTGCGTAACACCGGGTGGGAGTCAGGGTTTCTGTAAGACTGTGTGTGTGCGTAACACCGAGTGGGAGTCAGGGTTTCTGTAAGAGTGTGTGTGTGTGTGTGTGTGTGTGTGTGTGTGTGTGTGTGTCACCGGGGGGCGGTCGTGGAGTGTACTGGGAAGGTCTGACTGTGAGACGGGCGGGGGTTCCAACACCGGGGGGGGAGGGGGGCCGTGGAGTGTAGTGGGAAGGTCTGACTGTGAGACGGGCAGGTGTTCCATCACCGGGGGGGTGGTCCGTGGAGTGTAGTGGAAGGTCTGACTGTGAGATGGGTGGGTGTTCCATCACCGGGGGGGTGGTCCGTGGAGTGTAGTGGGAAGGTCTGACTGTGAGACGGCGGGTGTTCCAACACCGGGGGGTGGCCGTGGAGTGTAGTGGGAAGGTCTGACTGTGAGACGGCGGGTGTTCCAACACCGGGGGGGAGGGGGGCCGTGGAGTGTAGTGGGAAGGTCTGACTGTGAGACGGACGGGTGTTCCATCACCGGGGGGGGGGGGGGCCGTGGAGTGTAGTGGGAAGGTCTGACTGTGAGACGGACGGGTGTTCCAACACCGGGGGGGGAGCCGTGGAGTGTAGTGGGAAGGACTGACTGTGAGACGGACGGGTGTTCCAACACCGGGGGGGGTACCGTGGAGTGTAGTGGGAAAGTCTGACTGTGAGACGGACGGGTGTTCCAACACCGGGGGGGGGGGGCCGTGGAGTGTAGTGGGAAGGTCTGACTGTGAGACGGGGGATTGTTCCAAAACCGGGAGGGGGGGCCGTGGAGCGTAGTGGGAAGGTCTGACTGTGAGACGGACGGGTGTTCCATCACCGGGGGTGGGGCCATGGAGTGTAGTGGAAAGGTCAGACTGTGAGACGGGCAGGTGTTCCAACACCGGGGTGGGGGGGACATGGAGTGTAGTGGGAAGGTCTGACTGTGAGATGGGCGGGTGTTCCAATACTGGGTGGGTGGGGGTCCGTGGAGTGTATTGGAAGGTCTGACTGTGAGACGGCGGGTGTACCAACACCGGGAGCGGGTCCGTGGAGTGTAGTGGGAAGGTCTGACTGTGAGACGTGAGGGTGTTCCATCACTGGGGGGGCCGTGGAGTGTACTGGGAAGGTCTGACTGTGAGACGGACGGGTGTTCCAACACCGGGGTGGGGGGCCGTGGAGTGTAGTGGGAAGGTCTGACTGTGAGACGGACGGGTGTTCCATCACTGGGGGGGGGCCGTGGAGTGTAGTGGGAAGGTCTGACTGTGAGACGGACGGGTGTTCCATCACTGGGGGGGCCGTGGAGTGTAGTGGGAAGGTCTGACTGTGAGACGGACGGGTGTTCCATCACTGGGGGGGGCCGTGGAGTGTAGTGGGAAGGTCTGACTGTGAGATGGGTGGGTGTTCCATCACCGGGGGGGTGGTCCGTGGAGTGTAGTGGGAAGGTCTGACTGTGAGACGGGCGGGTGTTCCAATACTGGGTGTGTGGGGGGCCGTGGAGTGTAGTGGGAAGGTCTGACTGTGAGATGGGTGGGTGTTCCATCACCGGGGGGGTGGTCCGTGGAGTGTAGTGGGAAGGTCAGACTGTGAGAAGGGTGGGTGTTCCATCACTGGGGGGGTGGTCCGTGGAGTGTAGTGGGAAGGTCAGACTGTGAGACGGGCGGGTGTTCCAATACTGGGTGGGTGGGGGGCCGTGGAGTGTAGTGGGAAGGTCTGACTATGAGACGGACGGGTGTTCCATCACCGGGGGGGGGGGGACCGTGGAGTGTAGTGGGAAGGTCTGACTGTGAGTCGGACGGGTGTTCCATCACCGGGGGGGTGGTCCGTGGTGTGTAGTGGGAAGTTCTGACTGTGAGACGGGCATGTGTTCCAACACCGGGTGGGGGGCCGTGGAGTGTAGTGGGAAGTTCTGACTGTAAGACGGGCGGGTGTTCCAACACCGGGTGGGGGGCCGTGGAGTGTAGTGGGAAGGTCTGACTGTGAGACGGACGGGTGTACCAACACCGGGAGGGGGTCCGTGGAGTGTAATGGGAAGGTCTGACTGTGAGACGGGCAGGTGTTCCAACACCGGGGTGGGTGGACATGGAGTGTAGTGGGAAGGTCTGACTGTGAGATGGGCGGGTGTTCCAACACTGGGGGGGGCCGTGGAGTGTAGTGGGAAGGTCTGACTGTGAGACGGGTGGGTGTTCCAACACTGGGGGGGGCCGTGGAGTGTAGTGGGAAGGTCTGACTGTGAGACGGGCGGGTGTTCCAATACTGGGTGGGTGGGGGGCCGTGGAGTGTAGTGGGAAGGTCAGACTGTGAGACGGGTGGGTGTTCCAACACCGGGTGGGGGGCCATGGAGTGTAGTGGGAATGTCTGACTGTGAGACGGGTGGGTGTTCCATCACTGGAGGGGTCTAGCTGTGGAGTGTAGTGGGAAGGTCTGACTGTGAGACGGGTGGGTGTTCCATCACTGGGGGGGTGCTCCGTGGAGTGTAGTGGGAAGGTCTGACTGTGAGACGGGCAGGTGTTCCAACACCGGGGTGGTGGTCTGTGGAGTGTAGTGGGAAGGTCTGACTGTGAGACGGGTGGGTGTTCCAACACCGGGGGGGGGGGGGGGGTGGAGTGTAGTGGGAAGGTCTGTGAGGCGGGCGGGTGTTCCAACACCAGGAGGGGGCTGTGGAGTGTAGTGGGAAGGTCTGACTATGAGATGGACGGGTGTTCCATCACTGGGGGGGGCCGTGGAGTGTAGTGGGAAGGTCTGACTGTGAGATGGGTGGGTGTTCCATCACCGGGGGGGTGGTCCGTGCAGTGTAGTGGGAAGGTCTGACTGTGAGACGGGTGGGTGTTCCAGCACTGGGGGGGGCCGTGGAGTGTAGTGGGAAGGTCTGACTGTGAGACAGGCATGTGTTCCAACACCGGGTGGGGGGCCGTGGAGTGTAGTGGGAAGGTCTGACTGTAAGACGGGCGGGTGTTCCAACACCGGGTGGGGGGCCGTGGAGTGTATTGGGAAGGTCTGACTGTGAGACGGACGGGTGTTCCAACACTGGGGGGGGCCGTGGAGTGTAGTGGGAAGGTCTGACTGTGAGACGGGTGGGTGTTCCAACACCGGGGGGTGGCCGTGGCCGTGGAGTGTAGTGGGAAGGTCTGACTGTGAGATGGGCGGGTGTTCCAACACCGGGGGGGGGGGAACCGTGGAGTGTAGTGGGAAGGTCTGACTGTGAGATGGGTGGGTGTTCCAACACCGGGGGTGGGGGGCCGTGGTGTGTAGTGAGAAGGTCTGACTGTGAGATGGGTGGGTGTTCCAACACCGGGGGGGGGGGGGGACCGTGGAGTGTAGTGGGAAGGTCTGACTGTGAGATGGACGGGTGTTCCATCACTGGGGGGGGCCGGGGAGTGTAGTGGGAAGTTCTGACTGTGAGACGGACGGGTTTTCCAACACCGGGGGTGGAGCCGTGGAGTGTAGTGGGACGGTCTGACTGTGAGATGGGCGGGTGTTCCAAAACTGGGTGGGTGGGGGGCCGTGGAGTGTAGTGGGAAGGTCTGACTGTGAGACGGACGGGTGTTCCATCAATGGGGGGGGGCCGTGGAGTGTAGTGGGAAGGTCTGACTGTGAGACGGACGGGTGTTCCATCACCGGGGGGGGGGCCGTGGAGTGTAGTGGGAAGGTCTGACTGTGAGACGGGCGGGTGTTCCAACACCGGGGGGGGGGGGGGCCGTGGTGTGTAGTGGGAAGGTCTGACTGTGAGACGGGTGGGTGTTCCATCACTGGTGGGGTGGTCCGTGGAATGTAGTGGGAAAGTGTGACTGTGAGACGGGCAGGTGTTCCAACACCAGGTGGGGGGCCGTGGACTGTAGTGGGAAGGTCTGACTGTGAGACGGGCGGGTGTTCCATCACTGGGGGGGTGGTCCGTGGAGTGTAGTGGGAAAGTCTGACTGTGAGACGGGCAGGTGTTCCAACACCGGGTGGGGGGCCGTGGAGTGTAGTGGGAAGGTCTGACTGTAAGACGGGCGGGTGTTCCAACACCGGGTGGGGGGGGGCCGTGGAGTGTAGTGGGAAGGTCTGACTGTGAGATGGGTGGGTATTCCATCACCGGGGGAGTGGTCCGTGGAGTGTAGTGGGAAGGTCTGACTGTGAGACGGGTGGGTGTTCCATCACTGGGGGGGTGGTCCGTGGAGTGTAGTGGGAAGGTCTGACTGTGAGACGGGCAGGTGTTCCAACACCGGGTGGGGGGCCGTGGAGTGTAGTGGGAATGTCTGACTGTGAGACGGGTGGGTGTTCCATCACTGGGGGGGTCTAGCTGTGGAGTGTAGTGGGAAGGTCTGACTGTGAGATGGGTGGGTGTTCCATCACTGGGGGGGTGGTCCGTGGAGTGTAGTGGGAAGGTCTGACTGTGAGACGGGTGGGTGTTCCAACACCGGGGGGGTGGTCCGTGGAGTGTAGTGGGAAGGTCTGACTGTGAGACGGGTGGGTATTCCAACACCGGGGGGGGGGGGGGGGGTGGAGTGTAGTGGGAAGGTCTGACTGTGAGACGTGTGGGTGTTCCATCACCGGGGGGGTGGTCCGTGGAGTGTAGTGGGAAGGTCTGACTGTGAGACGGGCAGGTGTTCCAACACCGGGGGGGGGGGGGGCCGTGGTGTGTAGTGGGAAGGTCTGACTGTGAGACGGGTGGGTGTTCCATCACTGGGGGGGTGGTCCGTGGAGTGTAGTGGGAAAGTCTGACTGTGAGACGGGCGGGTGTTCCAACACCGGGTGGGGGGGGGCCGTGGAGTGTAGTGGGAAGGTCTGACTGTGAGATGGGTGGGTATTCCATCACCGGGGGAGTGGTCCGTGGAGTGTAGTGGGAAGGTCTGACTGTGAGACGGGTGGGTGTTCCATCACTGGGGGGGTGGTCCGTGGAGTGTAGTGGGAAGGTCTGACTGTGAGACGGGCAGGTGTTCCAACACCGGGTGGGGGGCCGTGGAGTGTAGTGGGAATGTCTGACTGTGAGACGGGTGGGTGTTCCATCACTGGGGGGGTGTAGCTGTGGAGTGTAGTGGGAAGGTCTGACTGTGAGACGGGTGGGTGTTCCATCACTGGGGGGGTGGAGCCGTGGAGTGTAGTGGGAAGGTCTGACTGTGAGATGGGTGGGTGTTCCCTCACCGGGGAGGTGGTCTGTGGAGTGTAGTGGGAAGGTCAGACTGTGAGACGGGTGGGTGTTCCATCACTGGGGGGGTGGTCCGTGGAGTGTAGTGGGAAGGTCTGACTGTGAGACGGGCAGGTGTTCCAACACCGGGTGGGGGGCCGTGGAGTGTACTGGGAAGGTCTGACTGTAAGACGGGCGGGTGTTCCAACACCGGGGGGGGGGGCCATGGAGTGTAGTGGGAAGGTCTGACTGTGAGACGGACGGGTGTTCCAACACCGGGGGGGGGTGGTCCGTGGAGTGTAGTGGGAAGGTCTGACTGTGAGATGGGTGGGTGTTCCATCACCGGGGGGGTGGTCCGTAGAGTGTAGTGGGAAGGTCTGACTGTGAGATGGGGGGTGTTCCGTCACCGGAGGGGTGGTCCGTGGAGTGTAGTGGGAAGGTCTGACTGTGAGACGGGCAGGTGTTCCAACACCAGGTGGGGGGCCGTGGAGTGTAGTGGGAAGGTCTGACTGTGAGACGGGTGGGTGTTCCATCACCGGGGGGGTGGTCCGTGGAGTGTAGTGGAGTCTGACTGTGCGACGGGTGGGTGTTCCAACACCGGGGGGGGGGGGGGTGGAGTGTAGTGGGAAGGTCTGACTGTGAGACGGGCGGGTGTTCCAACACCGGGGGGGGGGGGGCCGTGGTGTGTAGTGGGAAGGTCTGACTGTGAGACGGGTGGGTGTTCCATCACTGGGGGGGTGGTCCGTGGAGTGTAGTGGGATGGTCTGACTGTGAGATGGGCGGGTGTTCCAATACTGGGTGGGTGGGGGGCCGTCGAGTGTAGTGGGAAGGTCTGACTGTGAGACGGACGGGTGTTCCAACACCGGGTGTGGAGCCGTGGGGTGTAGTGGGACGGTCTGACTGTGAGACGGGCGGGTGTTCCAACACTGGGGGGGGGGGGCCGTGTAGTGGGAAGGTCTGACTGTGAGACGGGAGGGTGTTCCAACACCGGGGGGAGCCTTGGAGTGTTGTGGGAAGGTCTGACTGTGAGACGGGCGGGTGTTCCATCAACGGGGGGGGCCATGGAGTGTAGTGGGAAGGTCTGACTATGAGACGGACGGGTGTTCCATCACCGGGGGGGGACGGGGACCGTGGAGTGTAGTGGGAAGGTCTGACTGTGAGACGGACGGGTGTTCCATCACCGGGGGGGTGGTCCGTGGAATGTAGTGGGAAGGTCTGACTGTGAGACGGGCATGTGTTCCAACACCGGGTGGGGGGCCGTGGAGTGTAGTGGGAAGGTCTGACTGTAAGACGGGCGGGTGTTCCAACACCGGGAGGGGGGCCGTGGAGTGTAGTGGGAAGGTCTGACTGTGAGACGGACGGGTGTTCCAACACCGGGGGGGCGGACAGTGGAGTGTAGTGGGAAGATCTATGAGGCGGGCGGGTGTTCCAACACTGGGGGGGGGGGGTTCGTGGAGTGTAGTGGGAAGGTCTGACTGTGAGATGGCGGGTGTACCAACACCGGGAGGGGGTCCGTGGAGTGTAATGGGAAGGTCTGACTGTGAGACGGGCAGGTGTTCCAACACCGGGGGGGGGGGGGACCGTGGAGTGTAGTGGGAAGGTCTGTGAGGCGGGCGGGTTTCCAACACCGGGGGGGGGTCCGTGGAGTGTATTGGGAAGGTCTGACTGTGAGGCGGCGGGTGTTCCAACACCGGGAGCGGGTCCGTGGAGTGTAGTGGGAAGGTCTGACTGTGAGACGGACGGGTGTTCCAACACTGGGGGGGGGGACAGTGGAGTGCAGTGGGAAGGTCTGTGAGGCGGGCGGGTGTTCCAATACCAGGAGGGGGCTGTGGAGTGTAGTGGGAAGGTCTGACTATGAGATGGACGGGTGCTCCATCACTGGGGGGGGCCGTGGAGTGTAGTGGGAAGGTCTGACTGTGAGATGGGTGGGTGTTCCATCACCGGGGGGGTGGTCCGTGGAGTGTAGTGGGAAGGTCTGACTGTGAGACGGGTGGGTGTTCCATCACCGGGGGGGGGGGGGGGCCGTGGAGTGTAGTGGGAAGGTCTGACTGTGAGACGGGCGGGTGTTCCAACACCGGGGGGAGCCATGTAGTGTAGTGGGATGGTCTGACTGTGAGATGGGCGGGTGTTCCAATACTGGGTGGGTGGGGGGCCGTGGAGTGTTGTGGGAAGGTCTGACTGTGAGACGGGCGGGTGTTCCAACACCGGGGGGAGCCTTGGAGTGTTGTGGGAAGGTCTGACTGTGAGACGGGCGGGTGTTCCATCAACGGGGGGGGCCATGGAGTGTAGTGGGAAGGTCTGACTGTGAGACGGGCGGGTGTTCCATCACCGGGGGGGTGGTCCGTGGAATGTAGTGGGAAGGTCTGACTGTGAGACGGGCATGTGTTCCAACACCGGGTGGGGGGCCGTGGAGTGTAATGGGAAGGTCTGACTGTAAGACGGGCGGGTGTTCCAACACCGGGTGGGGGGCCGTGGAGTGTAGTGGGAAGGTCTGACTGTGAGACGGACGGGTGTTCCAACACCGGGGGGGCGGACAGTGGAGTGTAGTGGGAAGATCTGTGAGGCGGGCGGGTGTTCCAACACTGGGGGCGGGGGGTCCGTGGAGTGTAGTGGGAAGGTCTGACTGTGAGATGGCGGGTGTACCAACACCGGGAGGGGGTCCGTGGAGTGTAATGGGAAGGTCTGACTGTGAGACGGGCAGGTGTTCCAACACCGGGTGGGTGGACATGGAGTGTAGTGGGAAGGTCTGACTGTGAGATGGGCGGGTGTTCCAACACTGGGGTGGGCCGTGGAGTGTAGTGGGAAGGTCTGACTGTGAGACGGGAGGGTGTTCCAACACTGGGGGGAGCCGTGGAGTGTAGTGGGAAGGTCTGACTGTGAGACGGGCGGGTGTTCCAATACTGGGTGGGTGGGGGGCCGTGGAGTGTAGTGGGAAGGTCAGACTGTGAGACGGGTGGGTGTTCCAACACCGGGGGGGGGGGGGGGGGGGTGCCGTGGAGTGTAGTGGGAAGGTCTGACTATGAGACGGACGGGTGTTCCATCACCGGGGGGGTGGTCCGTGGAGTGTAGTGGGAAGGTCAGACTGTGAGACGGGCGGGTGTACCAACACCGGGAGCGGGTCCGTGGAGTTTAGTGGGAAGGTCTGACTGTGAGACGGGCGAGTGTTCCATCACTGGGGGGGGGCCGTGGAGTGTAGTGGGAAGGTCTGTGAGGTGGGCGGGTGTTCCAACACCAGGGGGGGGGACAGTGGAGTGTAGTGGGAAGGTCTGTGAGGCGGGCGGGTGTTCCAACACCGGGGAGGGGGGGGTCCGTGGAGTGTATTGGGAAGGTCTGACTGTGAGGTGGCGGGTGTTACAACACCGGGAGCAGGTCCGTGGAGTGTAGTGGGAAGGTCTGACTGTGAGACGGACGGGTGTTCCAACACTGGGGGGGGGACAGTGGAGTGTAGTGGGAAGGTCTGTGAGGCGGGCGGGTGTTCCAACACCAGGAGGGGGCTGTGGAGTGTAGTGGGAAGGTCTGACTATGAGATGGACGGGTGTTCCATCACTGGGGGGGGCCGTGGAGTGTAGTGGGAAGGTCTGACTGTGAGATGGGTGGGTGTTCCATCACCGGGGGGGTGGTCCGTGCAGTGTAGTGGGAAGGTCTGACTGTGAGACGGGTGGGTGTTCCAGCACTGGGGGGGGCCGTGGAGTGTAGTGGGAAGGTCTGACTGTGAGACGGGCGAGTGTTCCATCACTGGGGGGGGCCGTGGAGTGTAGTGGGAAGGTCTGTGAGGCGGGCGGGTGTTCCAACACCGGGGGGGGGGACAGTGGAGTGTAGTGGGAAGGTCTGTGAGGCGGGCGGGTGTTCCAACACCGGGGGGGGGTCCGTGGAGTGTATTGGGAAGGTCTGACTGTGAGGCGGCGGGTGTTCCAACACCGGGAGCGGGTCCGTGGAGTGTAGTGGGAAGGTCTGACTGTGAGACGGACGGGTGTTCCAACACTGGGGGGGGGGACAGTGGAGTGTAGTGGGAAGGTTTGTGAGGCGGGCGGGTGTTCCAATACCAGGAGGGGGCTGTGGAGTGTAGTGGGAAGGTCTGACTATGAGATGGACGGGTGCTCCATCACTGGGGGGGGCCGTGGAGTGTAGTGGGAAGGTCTGACTGTGAGATGGGTGGGTGTTCCATCACCGGGGGGGTGGTCCGTGGAGTGTAGTGGGAAGGTCTGACTGTGAGACGGGTGGGTGTTCCATCACCGGGGGGGTGGTCCGTGGTGTTTAGTGGGAAGGTCTGATTGTGAGACGGATGGGTGTTCCATCACCGGGGGGGGGGGGGGGGGCCGTGGAGTGTAGTGGGAAGGTCTGACTGTGAGACGGGCGGGTGTTCCAACACCGGGGGGGGGGGCCGTGGTGTGTAGTGGGAAGGTCTGACTGTGAGACGGGAGGGTGTTCCAACACCGGGGGGAGCCTTGGAGTGTTGTGGGAAGGTCTGACTGTGAGACGGGCGGGTGTTCCAACACCGGGGGGAGCCTTGGAGTGTAGTGGGATGGTCTGACTGTGAGATGGGCGGGTGTTCCAATACTGGGTGGGTGGGGGGCCGTGGAGTGTAGTGGGAAGGTCTGACTGTGAGACGGGAGGGTGTTCCAACACCGGGGGGAGCCTTGGAGTGTTGTGGGAAGGTCTGACTGTGAGACGGGCGGGTGTTCCATCAACGGGGGGGGCCATGGAGTGTAGTGGGAAGGTCTGACTGTGAGACGGGCGGGTGTTCCATCACTGGGGGGGTGGTCCGTGGAGTGTAGTGGGAAGGTCTGACTGTGAGACGGACGGGTGTTCCATCACCGGGGGGGTGGTCCGTGGAATGTAGTGGGAAGGTCTGACTGTGAGACGGGCATGTGTTCCAACACCGGGTGGGGGGCCGTGGAGTGTAATGGGAAGGTCTGACTGTAAGACGGGCGGGTGTTCCAACACCGGGTGGGGGGCCGTGGAGTGTAGTGGGAAGGTCTGACTGTGAGACGGGCGGGTGTTCCAACACCGGGGGGAGCCTTGGAGTGTAGTGGGATGGTCTGACTGTGAGATGGGCGGGTGTTCCAATACTGGGTGGGTGGGGGGCCGTGGAGTGTAGTGGGAAGGTCTGACTGTGAGACGGGAGGGTGTTCCAACACCGGGGGGAGCCTTGGAGTGTTGTGGGAAGGTCTGACTGTGAGACGGGCGGGTGTTCCATCAACGGGGGGGGCCATGGAGTGTAGTGGGAAGGTCTGACTGTGAGACGGGCGGGTGTTCCAACACTGGGGGGGTGGTCCGTGGAGTGTAGTGGGAAGGTCTGACTGTGAGACGGACGGGTGTTCCATCACCGGGGGGGTGGTCCGTGGAATGTAGTGGGAAGGTCTGACTGTGAGACGGGCATGTGTTCCAACACCGGGTGGGGGGCCGTGGAGTGTAATGGGAAGGTCTGACTGTAAGACGGGCGGGTGTTCCAACACCGGGTGGGGGGCCGTGGAGTGTAGTGGGAAGGTCTGACTGTGAGACGGACGGGTGTTCCAACACCGGGGGGGGGGCCGTGGTGTGTAGTGGGAAGGTCTGACTGTGAGACGGGAGGGTGTTCCAACACCGGGGGGAGCCTTGGAGTGTAGTGGGAAGATCTGTGAGGCGGGCGGGTGTTCCAACACTGGGGGGGGGGGGGTCCGTGGAGTGTAGTGGGAAGGTCTGACTGTGAGACGGACGGGTGTTCCAACACTGGGGGGGGGACAGTGGAGTGTAGTGGGAAGGTCTGTGAGGCGGGCGGGTATTCCAATACCAGGAGGGGGCTGTGGAGTGTAGTGGGAAGGTCTGACTATGAGATGGACGCGTTTTCCATCACTGGGGGGGGCCGTGGAGTGTAGTGGGAAGGTCTGACTGTGAGATGGGTGGGTGTTCCATCACCGGGGGGGTGGTCCGTGGAGTGTAGTGGGAAGGTCTGACTGTGAGACGGGTGGGTGTTCCAACACTGGGGGGGGCCGTGGAGTGTAGTGGGAAGGTCTGACTGTGAGACGGGCGAGTGTTCCATCACTGGGGGGGGGCCGTGGAGTGTAGTGGGAAGGTCTGACTGTGAGACGGGCGTGTGTTCCAACACCGGGGGGGGGGGGGGACCGCGGAGTGTAGTGGGAAGGTCTGACTGTGAGACGGGTGGGTGTTCCATCACTGGGGGGGTGGTCCGTGGAGTGTAGTGGGAAGGTCAGACTGTGAGATGGGCGGGTGTTCCAATACTGGGTGGGTGGGGGGCCGTGGAGTGTAGTGGGAAGGTCTGACTATGAGATGGACGGGTGTTCCGTGGAGTGTAGTGGGAAGGTCTGTGAGACAGACGGGTGTTCCATCACCGGGGGGGTGGTCCGTGGAGTGTAGTGGGAAGGTCTGACTGTGAGACAGGCATGTGTTCCAACACCGGGTGGGGGGCCGTGGAGTGTAGTGGGAAGGTCTGACTGTAAGACGGGCGGGTGTTCCAACACCGGGTGGGGGGCCGTGGAGTGTAGTGGGAAGGTCTGATTGTGAGACGGACGGGTGTTCCAACACTGGGGGGGGCCGTGGAGTGTAGTGGGAAGGTCTGACTGTGAGACGGGTGGGTGTTCCAACACCGGGGGGTGGCCGTGGAGTGTAGTGGGAAGGTCTGACTGTGAGACGGGTGGGTGTTCCAACACCGGGGTGGTGGCCGTGGAGTGTAGTGGGAAGGTCTGACTGTGAGACGGGCGGGTGTTCCAACACCGGGGGTGGGGGGCCGTGGTGTGTAGTGGGAAGGTCTGACTGTGAGATGGGTGGGTGTTCCAACACCGGGGGGGGGGGGGGGGGACCGTCGAGTGTAGTGGGAAGGTCTGACTGTGAGATGGGTGGGTGTTCCAACACCGGGGGGGGGGGGGGGACCGTGGAGTGTAGTGGGAAGGTCTGACTATGAGACGGACGGGTGTTCCATGACTGGGGGGGGCCGTGGAGTGTAGTGGGAAGGTCTGACTGTGAGACGGACGGGTGTTCCATCACTGGGGGGGCCGTGGAGTACAGTGGGAAGGTCTGACTATGAGACGGACGGGTGTTCCATCACCGGGGGGGTGGTCCGTGGAGTGTAGTGGGAAGGTCTGACTGTGAGATGGGCGGGTGTTCCAATACTGGGTGGGTGGGGGGCCGTGGAGTGTAGTGGGAAGGTCTGACTGTGAGACGGACGGGTGTTCCAACACCGGGGGGGGGGGGGGGGGCTGTGTAGTGGGAAGGTCTGACTGTGAGACGGGAGGGTGTTCCAACACCGGGGGGAGCCTTGGAGTGTTGTGGGAAGGTCTGACTGTGAGACGGGCGCGTGTTCCATCAACGGGGGGGGGCCGTGGAGTGTAGTGGGAAGGTCTGACTGTGAGACGGGCGGGTGTTCCAACACCAGGAGGGGGCACTGGAGAGTAGTGGGAAGGTCTGACTATGAGACGGATGGGTGTTCCATCACTGGGGGGGGGCTGTGGAGTCTAGTGGGAAGGTCTGACTGTGAGACGGACGGGTGGTCCAACACTGGGGGGGGCCGTGGAGTGTAGTGGGAAGGTCTGACTGTGAGACGGGTGGGTGTTCCAACACTAGGGGGGGCCGTGGAGTGTAGTGGGAAGGTCTGACTGTGAGACGGGCGAGTGTTCCATCACTGGGGGGGGCCGTGGAGTGTAGTGGGAAGGTCTGACTGTGAGACGGGTGGGTGTTCCATCACCGGGGGGGTGGTCCGTGGAGTGTAGTGGGAAGGTCTGACTGTGAGACAGGTGGGTGTTCCAACACCAGTGGGGGGGGGGGGTGGAGTGTAGTGGGAAGGTCTGACTGTGAGACGTGTGGGTGTTCCATCACCGGGGGGGTGGTCCGTGGAGTGTAGTGGGAAGGTCTGACTGTGAGACGGGTGGGTGTTCCATCACCGGGGGGGTGGTCCGTGGTGTGTAGTGGGAAGGTCTGACTGTGAGACGGGCGGGTGTTCCAACACCAGGTGGGGGGCCATGGAGTGTAGTGGGAAGGTCTGACTGTGAGACGGATGGGTGTTCCAACACCGGGGGGGGGGGCCGTGGTGTGTAGTGGGAAGGTCTGACTGTGAGACGGGTGGGTGTTCCATCACTGGGGGGGTGGTCCGTGGAGTGTAGTGCGAAAGTCTGACTGTGAGACGGGCAGGTGTTCCAACACCGGGTGGGGGGCCGTGGAGTGTAGTGGGAAGGTCTGACTGTAAGATGGGCGGGTGTTCCAACACCGGGTGGGGGGGGGCCGTGGAGTGTAGTGGGAAGGTCTGACTGTGAGATGGGTGGGTATTCCATCACCGGGGGAGTGGTCCTTGGAGTGTAGTGGGAAGGTCTGACTGTGAGACGGGTGGGTGTTCCATCACTGGGGGGGGTGGTCCGTGGAGTGTAGTGGGAAGGTCTGACTGTGAGACGGGCAGGTGTTCCAACACCGGGTGGGGGGCCGTGGAGTGTAGTGGGAATGTCTGACTGTGAGACGGGTGGGTGTTCCATCACTGGGGGGGTGTAGCTGTGGAGTGTAGTGGGAAGGTCTGACTGTGAGACGGGTGGGTGTTCCAACACCGGGGGGGGGGCCATGGAGTGTAGTGGGAAGGTCTGACTGTGAGACGGACGGGTGTTCCAACACCAGGGGGGTGGTCCGTGGAGTGTAGTGCGAAGGTCTGACTGTGAGATGGGTGGGTGGTCCGTGGAGTGTAGTGGGAAGGTCTGACTGTGAGATGTGCGGGTGTTCCAATACTGGGTGGGTGGGGGGCCATGGAGTGTAGTGGGAAGGTCTGACTGTGAGACGGGTGTGTGTTCCAACACCGGGGGGGGGGGGGCCATGGAGTGTAGTGGGAAGGTCTGACTGTGAGACGGACGGGTGTTCCAACACCGGGGGGGTGGTCCGTGGAGTGTAGTGCGAAGGTCTGACTGTGAGATGGGTGGGTGTTCCATCACCGGGGGGGTGGTCCGTGGAGTGTAGTGGGAAGGTCTGACTGTGAGATGGGTGGGTGTTCCAATACTGGGTGGGTGGGGCGCCATGGAGTGTAGTGGGAAGGTCTGACTGTGAGACGCAAGGGTGTTCCAACACTGGGGGGGGGGGACAGTGGAGTGTAGTGGGAAGGTCTGTGAGGCAGGCGGGTGTTCCAACACCGGGGGGGGGGGGGGTCCGTGGAGTGTAGTGGGAAGGTCTGACTGTGAGACGGCGGGTGTTCCAACACCGGGGGGTGGGGGGGGGCTGGCCTCTGATCTGCCGACCTCCGAGATCTCATTGGTTTGTAACGGTCACGTGTACTGAGAGAGAGAAAAGCTTGTCTTGCACACTGTTCACACAGATCAGATGATTAAACACTGCAGCGAGGTAGAGCAAGGTAAGACGATGCAGAATAAAGTGTAAAAACTTACGGGGTAAACGATAAGGTGTAAGATGATAATGAGGTGGATTGAGAGGCCAAGATCCAACTCGTCCTACTGTGGAGCAATTTAATTGTGTTCCAACAGTGGGATGAAGCTGCCGTTGATCCTGCCGGTACGTGCTTTCTTTCTGCCCGATGGGACCGAGGGGGGTCTTTGATTACCCTGCCAGCTTTATCGAGGCACTGAGAAGTGTAGACAGCCCGTGGAGGGGCAGCTGGTTTCCACGGTGCGCTCGGCTGTGTCTCAGCTCTCTGCAGTTCCTTGCAGCCATGGGCAGAGTGTTTGCTGTCGCACCTGGCTCTCATGCCTCCCGATAGAATTGATGGTGCATCGAGAAAAGTTGATGAGGGTCGATGCTGACAGGTTGATTTTGTGTAGCCCAGTCAGCCAGTTCCCTCTCAATGTCCCGCCAGGGCTATGGGTCTGTGTCTGGGGCTCGGGAGCATGGGGAGGGGAGCATGAATCTCCCCAGGACAGTGGAGTTAATCAGGTTTACCCTCACACCTGTTCATTCCCCTTCCAGGAACCCCCCTTGTGTTGGATCCCAGCCCGCCTGGGAAGGGAGCCGACAGCCCAGAGGGAGGTGAGGTGGAGGCAGGAGGGGGAGTGGTAGATGGCCACCTCCCACGACCGCAGATGCCCTGCCGGCGGACACCAGGCAAGAAGATGAAGAGTAGGAGATCGCTGAGGGGGCGGAGGGGCCGGTCTGCCTTGCCCCCTCCCAGCCGGAGACAGTACCCACGGGCCACAAAGAAAGAGTGAGTTCCTTCCCCCACTCCCAAACGCACAGAGAGGGTGACTGGTGTCACAGAGTCACACAGGCCCTATACCTACCCGAGCCTGCATTTGGCCCACATCCCTGTCAACCCTTGCTGTCTATGTACTTGTCTAAAGGTTATAACTGTCCCCACCTCTCCCACATCCTCCGTGTGAAAAACTTGCCCGTCAAATCCCCTTTTAATTCACTTTAAACCCCTCTTGCTCTGGACCCTCCTATCCTGGAGGAAAACACAGTGGCCGTCCATCTTACCTCACCCCTGATGATTTTATTAACCTCTGTAAGATCAGCTGTCAGCCTCCTCCACTCCAGGGAAAACAGTCCCAGTCCCAGTCTGTTCAGCCTCTCCATTCCTGGCAACGTCCTTATTAACCTCTTCTGCCATCCTTCCTCCAGCAGGGAGACCAGGAACTGTGTGCAGTACTGTGACTGAGCTCTCATCGGTCCCATCTCCTGCACTCCGTGCCTGACCGCTGAAGGCCAGTGTGCCAAACGCCTTCATCACCCATCTGTGTCACCGCCTTCAGGGAACCGTGTCCCTGTCCAACAACATTCCCTGGGATCGGGAACTCGTTCACTTCTCCAGACTTTGCAAACTGGCTGGCAATGTTCGTATTGTAAACATCCCAACAAAAAAAAATCTGAGGCCGTTCGGCCCACATGTCCTGCTATCTGTGTTGCACCTCAGCTGATGGTCCAACCCTCTGCCCCGTTTTCCTGCCCTGGAGACTTGCAACCTGCTCGTCCCCATCTGTTGGAATGAGAGTCAGGAGTTTAATCTGGATGAGTGTGAGGAGGTGCACTTTGGGGGCGAAAGAGGAAAGTATGCAGTAAACGGCAGGGTCCTTAAGGCACCGAGTCCACAGAAAGTAGATGGAGTTGTGAAGAGGGATTATGGAATGCCTGTCTCCTCAGCTGGGTCCTTGAGTGTAGGAATCAGGAAGTCATGCTGCAGTTGTCAAACTTGGAGAGCGACAAGCAGTTCTGGTCTCGCCATCGCAGCAAGGTGCAGGGGAGTTTCACCCGGATTGGAGGGGACGTGTTTTCCCGGCGCACCAGAGGCTGAGGGGGATACCTGACCTGACCGGATATCTAAAGATTAGCTTTCTTTGTCTGATGTACCTGGAAATATACAGTGAAATGTGTCAACTTGTGTCAAATTATATCAGAGGGAATTGCACTGGGCAGACCTTTGCCATGCTTCCAGTGCCAGCGCAGCAGGCCCACAACTCGCTAACTTCAGCCTGGAACGTGGGAGAAAACCAGATGTGTGGAGGAAACGAGAGAAAGATCAAACTGTACGGGAAATGCTGGGGATGAACCCCGATCTTACAGCCGGCGCAGTGAAAGCATTGCACTGGCTGCCATACTTCTGTCCTGTCCACAGGAAAGTAAACCTCCGGCTGTGCTGGGATTTGAACCCTCGCCTGGAGCACAAATACGGTGTCCTAGACCACTCGGCGTAAAACGACGAGGCACCCAGGGGTAGACAGTCTTTCCCCCAGGGTGGAAATGCTAAATACTGTGGGTCATGGGTTTAAGGAGGGAGGGGGAAAGTTTAGACAGAGAGCAGTGGGTGCCAGGGACCATGGTGGGGGCAGATGCAGGGCTTTTAGACAGGCTCATGGAATAGTGGGCTTCGGATCAGGTGCAAGAAAGAATTGAGCAGTGTGACTGTTGTTGCAGACATGAAAGGCTGAGGGGACGTTCCCAAGCTGAACTTCTCTCCCCAATTCCCCTCCATGTCCAGAACTCACCAACGTGACTTTCCTTGGGGTTGGGGGGGGGGGGGAGGGAGAGAGAGAGAGAATTCCAGGGATTCTGCTCCCCACAACCCCCTCCCCCAAGGTAAAGACAAGGAACTTTTCCCCATCTCTGTCCAGAACCCTTGTTTTGAGATGGTGAAGTGGGGGGGGGAGGTGGAGTGTAAATCATCATTCCCACGTCGAGCCCCCGGTTGGGGTTTTATCCAGTCCAAGTGTGGCCTAAGAAGGGTTTCGATACAGCTGCAACACGATTCTCAAACTCGATACCCCAAGTGTGCCTCCCGCCTTCTCGGCCACTCCACCCGGCTCTCGGCTCCCACCTCTGCCCCTCGTATTCGACATTTCGACCTTGGGGAGAAAGGCGGACCCTCTACCCTGTCTGGCCTCTCGTAATCAGATAAATCTCTTTCAGGCGTCCACCGCTCCAGAAAACAAACCTTATAGCTCGTCCCTTCGAGTCCAGGCAGCACCCTGGGGAACCTCTTCTGCACCCTCTCCACACCTTCGCTGTAACGAGGCCAACACAGCTGTACACAACGTACCAAGTGCAGGCGAGCCAGTGCTTTATTCAGCTGCAATGTGACTTCCCGACTCTCATACTGCCCCCCCCCACCCCCCATCCTCTCTATGTCAGTGCTAATGCGTGTCGTGAAATTTGTTGTTTTGCAGGAGCAGTGAAAGATATTAAAATTACAATAAGGAGAATAGTGCAAAGTAGTGAGGCTGTTCATGGACACTCAGAAATTCGGCGGTATTACGAAAACACTGAGTGTGGGTCTGAATCACCTCCTCCCCTAGAGGCATGAACCCCACCCTAGTCTCCCCACCTCAGGCTTCTGTACCTGAATCACCCCCTCCCCCAGAAACATGAACCCCACCCTGATCTCCCCACCTCAGGCTTCTGTGCCTGAATCACCCCCTCCCCCAGAAACATGAACCCCACCCTGAACTCCCCACCTCAGGCTTCTGTACCTGAATCACCCCCTCCCCCAGAGGTGTGAACCCCACCCTGATCTCCCCACCTCAGGCTTCTGTGCCTGAATCACCCCCTCCCCCAGAGGCATGAACCCCACCCTGATCTCCCCACCTCAGGCTTCTGTGCCTGAATCACCCCCTCCCCCAGAAACATGAACCCCACCCTGATCTCCCCACCTCAGGCTTCTGTGCCTGAATCACCCCCTCCCCCAGAGGCATGAACCCCACCCTGATCTCCCCACCTCAGGCTTCTGTGCCTGAATCACCCCCTCCCCCAGAGGTGTGAACCCCACCCTGATCTCCCCACCTCAGGCTTCTGTGCCTGAATCACCCCCTCCCCCAGAGGCATGAACCCCACCCTGAACTCCCCACCTCAGGCTTCTGTACCTGAATCACCCCCTCCCCCAGAGGTGTGAACCTCACCCTGATCTCCCCACCTCAGGCTTCTGTGCCTGAATCACCCCCTCCCCCAGAGGCATGAACCCCACCCTGAACTCCCCACCTCAGGCTTCTGTACCTGAATCACCCCCTCCCCCAGAGGTGTGAACCCCACCCTAGTCTCCCCACCTCAGGCTTCTGTGCCTGAATCATCCCCTCCCCCAGAAACATGAACCCCACCCTGAACTCCCCACCTCAGGCTTCTGTACCTGAATCACCCCCTCCCCCAGAGGTGTGAACCCCACCCTGATCTCCCCACCTCAGGCTTCTGTGCCTGAATCACCCCCTCCCCCAGAGGCATGAACCCCACCCTGAACTCCCCACCTCAGGCTTCTGTGCCTGAATCACCCCCTCCCCCAGAGGCATGAACCCCACCCTGAACTCCCCACCTCAGGCTTCTGTACCTGAATCACCCCCTCCCCCAGAGGTGTGAACCCCACCCTAGTCTCCCCACCTCAGGCTTCTGTGCCTGAATCATCCCCTCCCCCAGAAACATGAACCCCACCCTGAACTCCCCACCTCAGGCTTCTGTACCTGAATCACCCCCTCCCCCAGAGGTGTGAACCCCACCCTGATCTCCCCACCTCAGGCTTCTGTGCCTGAATCACCCCCTCCCCCAGAGGCATGAACCCCACCCTGATCTCCCCACCTCAGGCTTCTGTATCTGAATCACCCCCTCCCCCAGAGGCATGAACCCCACCTTGATCTCCCCACCTCAGGCTTCTGTGCCTGAATCACCCCCTCCCCCAGAGGCATGAACCCCACCCTGATCTCCCCACCTCAGGCTTCTGTGCCTGAATCACCCCCTCCCCCAGAGGCATGAACCCCACCTTGAACTCCCCACCTCAGGCTTCTGTGCCTGAATCACCCCCTCCCCCAGAGGCGTGAACCCCACCCTTGTCTCTCCTGCTCGGACTGACCCATCACTGTCTGGTGCAGGAACAAAGAGTCGGGATGCGGATGTCTGAGCCGGCTAGATGTACCGGAGATCGGGGACGAGCCAGACACCGAGTTCAGAGGTAATGACCACCCCCCACGCAGACAGTGGCGCAGTGGCTCCTGGATGGGTTGGGTGGGCTGGAGCGGTATGCAGGAGCTCCGGGAATGAGACACAATCTCACTGTGACAGGTGTGAGATCCTGAGGGTGATGGGGAGAGGCTGACAGAATGTTCTTTTCCCTGAGGGCAGGGCGAGTTCAGAACTGGAGGGGGGCACACTCAGAGCATGAGGGGGCATCTGGTTGTTGGAGGTGGGGAAGGATTCACTGGGGGGGGGGGCAGATAATCTCGAGAATTTCTCTCCCCCAGAGAACTGGGGGTGTCAGGTAACTGAACTTTTGCAGGGGTGCGTGGTGGAATATGACAGAGAACTAGGGGAGGAAGGGGTTTGGAATCTGGGAGAGACAGGATGGGGGAGATGAGACCAGCTGTGCACCTGTAGTGGAGAAGTGGTGGGTGAGGATAGAGGGGGGAGATCGAACTGACCTTGGCCTCTGGAGGGTAGATGGGGAGGGGAAGGGGAAAGATCGGCCTGGCTGTGATCTCCGAGAGGGAAGGAGACGGTGGGGGAAGGCAGAGGGGAGACAACTCCCAGTCATGACCTGTTTATGCCCCTCCCCGCAGGGCCAGAAGAGGAGGAGAGCTGCAAGAAGATGGAAGTGGTCTCGGACTCCGAGGATGAGGACAGTGATCTGCTCACCACCTCCCTCCGGGGCAAGGTGAGGGGTTTGTTTACCACCCCCACCCCCCACCCCCCCAATCATCCTGACCCTATGGTGAGAGTAGAGCAGGGCTGCGAGGAGAACCCTGGGGGGGCAGCAGGGGAGTCCCACTGATCTGCCAGGGTGCTGGAGGTCAGTGCAGTGGGGCTTCCTGCCAGTGGGTCTCCGTGCTGAGGTCAGTGGGCTGTGTCCAGCCATGCTCGGAGCGCGGTTAGAGGCACGCTAGACGATGCTGGAGATCCGGGTTCAATCCCCACCTCTGGTGTGGGCGTGGGGGGGTGAGAGAGAGAGGGAGAGGGAGATTGATTAGCTCAGTCCTTCCCATGTCCCGAGACAAATGTGTCAGTGGCTGAATCTGCTGGGAGTTGCCAGTGTGTGGGTGAGAGAGAGAATGTAGGAATGTTGGGGTGGGGTGCAGATGATGGGGTGGTCCACACAGACTGTGTGGGCCACAAGGACCTGTAAACACCGGGGGGAGAGCAGACTGACCTCAGACTCGTAGAGGGGACGTGGCTTTTGGGGTTGCAGAGGTGGGAAGGGGAAAGAGAGAGATCAGCCCAGCCGTGATTTCATAGAAGAAAGGAGGCATTGGGGGGAGGGCAGAGGGGGTTGACACCGAGAAATTTTCCATCGATAGAAGCAAAGACATTGAGGGGGAAGGAGATGAGATGAAAGGTTAGGGCGGAAGAACTTCCATTAGGGAGGGGTAGGGCAGGGGAGGGAGGGAGAACTTCCATTAGGGAGGGGTAGGGCAGGGGAGGGCGGAAGAACTTCCATTAGGGAGGGGTAGGATGGGGAGGGAGGAAGAACTTCCATTAGGGAGGGGTAGGGCAGGGGAGGGCGGAAGAACTTCCATTAGGGAGGGGTAGGATGGGGAGGGAGGGAGAACTTCCATTAGGGAGGGGTAGGGCAGGGGAGGGAGGGAGAATTTCCATTAGGGAGGGGTAGGATGGGGAGGGAGGGAGAACTTCCATTAGGGAGGGGTAGGGCAGGGGAGGGAGGGAGAACTTCCATTAGGGAGGGGTAGGGGAGGGAGGGAGAATTTCCATTAGGGAGGGGTAGGGCAGGGGAGGGAGGGAGAATTTCCATTAGGGAGGGGTAGGGCAGGGGAGGGAGGGAGAATTTCCATTAGGGAGGGGTAGGATGGGGAGAGGAGAACTTCCATTAGGGAGGGGTAGGGCAGGGGAGGGAGGGAGAACTTCCATCAGCCAAGATACCCCCCAGTGGTTGCCTGGCAGGGCTGTTTTGGTACATAAGGAGGGGCTGCAGGTTTGGGACTGGGGTTGGGGTTGTGACTTTCATTGGTGGCAGGGGAGTGGGGGGGAGGACAGAGCCACTGGCCGATTACTCGAAGAAAAGCTCACCGGAGTGTAGAGCAGAGAAAGTGGCCATTGGGTCCATGATCCCAGAAGCTGATCCCGTTTACTAGCACGTGGGCCCCCTAGCCTTCCACACCCTGGAGATGCGAGATTTTGTTCAGCTGCTTCCTCAACTTTGTGAGAGTCTGCTTCCATCACCTCCTTGGGCAGCACGTCCCCCTCCTCCAGCTCCCACCCACTGCAAACAATCCCCCTACACCTCCCACCCCTCGTCCCAAAGCTGTGTCCTGCGATACCTATGCCACGGGGAAACCTTTCTCACCATCTCTCCACTCTATGCCTCGTCTATCGGGTCCGTCGTCAGCCTCCGCTGTTCCAGGGCAAACAGTCCCGGCCTGCCCAGCCTCTCCCTGTAACTGGAGCCGTCCGGTGTCCTTGGGACCCCCTCTCCAGGGCTGGACTGTGGTGACCGGGATAGCACACAGCGTGGTCTAACTAACCTCAGTTGGAGTTGTATTACAGCTGATCTGAGTTAGGGTTGCTGCTTTAGCGGGGGGGGGGGGGGGCTTCTGGAGGAGTCAGCAGTGGGGAGGGGGAGGTGTGTGTTTTGCTGATCGACCCCCTCCCCGTAGAGAGTGCTGAGGTGATTCAACTCGGAGACGTAATGCATGGAAGAACTCGGCACCTGTGGAGGCAGGAGGTGTGGGTCAACGATTCGAGTTGGGAATGGGAGGGAAGGGGACGGGTTGATAAGTCTGCAGCAGTTTGGAGGGATCTTGGACAAGAGGCTGCGGAGCCAGATTGGAGAAGGGATGAAGGACAGGTGGTGGAGGGAGGAAGTGGGAGAAGAGCCAGATGGGGAGGGGATGATGGACAGTTGTGGGAGGGGGTGGGACAAGGGGCTGACGGATGGTGGGCATGGAATCAGGTGAGGGACTAGGACGCTGAGGACGTGAGTGATTTCACTCCCTCATGAGGCATTCACTAAAACAGAGGTTACCTTCTCTCAGAGGGGTGATGAATTCCTGGAATATTCTCTCCCATGGAGTCTGCGAGGCTATTTAAAGAGGAAGTGAAAAATCAGTGAGAACTTGGGGGACTGTAGATTGGGACCTGAGTAGAAAGGGATACAAGATCGGGGACAGTTCAAAGATCTGGAGGTATTGAATGGTAGGATAGGATAGAGGGGTTGAATGGCTCTTCTCATTCCCCCCACCCTCTTTGTGCCCTGAGGTCTCTGTTACAGCTGGATATGGTACTGATCTTGACACACACTGACTTCCTCTCTCCTTCCCCACCACCCCCCACTGCCACTGCCCAGAGACCCCTGCGACTCTACCAGAGGACCAAGCACAACACACTGATCCCCACTCTGCTCGAGCACCTTGGCCCCCCAGCCGTGCCCCCCCCGGATGGGCTGCCGGTGAGTCTTTCTCTCGCACCGGGCTGGGGAGTCGGTTAGGGAGGGACCGGGTGTTGGGGGGAGACGCTGGGTTAAGAGTGGGACTGGGGTATGTAGGAGGTCAGGGTTAGTTTGGTCTATAAAGGCAAATGTCCTATCTCTCTCTTTTGTAGTCTTACAGTTGCAGGAGTGAGTTTGTGAACCCTTTGCACTTAACCTGGTTTTCTGCGTTAATTACTCATAAACGGATCTGATCTTCATCTAAGTCACAATAATAGACAAACACAATCTGCCTGAACTAACAGCACACAAACAATTGTACTTGTCATCAGTACTGAGTACATTGTTTAAACAATCACAGTCTAGGTTCAAAGGTGTACGTGAAGCTGTGGGGTAATGCCTTCTACGACAGCTATTTTGGAGTCCGGTGTTCCAATCAATGAGATGAGACTGGAAGTGTGATTGTGGATCGTGGAGGTGCCCTCATCAGTCAACAGTAAGAGAAATTCTCTACAAATGGAGGAAATTCAGTACTGTTGCTACTCTCCCCAGGGGAGGGCATCCTGCGAAGATCACACCGAGAGCACAACATGCAATACTGAGGGAGGTGAAAAGAATCCAATGGTATCAGCAAAAGACCAGCAGAAATCTCTCGACCTTGCTAAAAGTCCCGGTTCAGTGTGTTCACTGAACAAGAATGATGTTCATGGAAGGACACCACAGCTGTCTTTTAAAAAAAAAACACTGCGGCACGTCTCAAGTTTGCAAAAGACCACCTGGATGATCCACAATGCTTCTGGGTCAATTTTCTGTGGATAGATGTGACAGAAGTTGAACCTTTTGGCAGAAATGCATACTTCTATGTTTGAAGGGAAAAAAGAGCACTGTACACCAACACCAATACCCCATCCCAGCTGGGAGACATGATGGAAGGAGCATCATGGTTTGGGGCTGATTTGCTGCCTCGGGGCCTGCATATCTCGCAATCATTGAGGGAATAATGAATTCAAAATTGTATCAAGACACTTTACAGGAGAATGTCGGGGTAGCAGTCCGTCACCTGAAGCTTAATGGAAGTTGGATGATGCGACAAGACAATGATCTGAAACACGAGAGTAAATCAGTAACAGAATGGTTTAAAAAGATGAAAATTTGTGTTTTGGAATGGCCAAGTCACAGTCCAATTGAGATGTGGCATGACCTGAAGAGGGCTGTTCATGCAAGGTGTCCCAGAAATACTGATGAACTGAAACAGTTTTGATGGAGGAATGGTCTAACATTCCTCCTCGCTGTTGTGCAAGTCTGATCGGCAGCTACAGGAAACGTTTGGTGGGGGTTATTGCTGCTAAAGGAGATTCTACCAGTTATGAAATACAGAGGTTCACGTACTTTTTTCAGCCTGGACTGTGAATGATTAAACAATGTGTTCAATAAAGACATGAAAAGTACAATAGTTCTTGTGTTACTAGTTTAGGCAAGTTGTTTGTAAAGTCTATTATTTTAACTTAGATGAAGATCAGACCACACTTTATGAGCAATTAATGCAGAAAAACAGGTAATTGCAAATGGTGCACAAACTTTTTCATACAACTGTTTCTGTAAGATCCCTTCTCATTCTTTTGAACTCCAGCAGGCAACTCGATCTCACCAGGTGAACCGCCTCCAAAACCAGTATCTTTTCTTCAGTAAGGGAGTTCTCAGGTAGAATTATTGAGCTGAGCTTGTAAATGACCCACATATTTAATGATTGCCTTATCTCCAACCTTGCCTGTGGTGATAAACCAGGGTTTTCTACCTTGTAATGTTCCGCAGCTTATTAGGATTGGTGGATGTGCCTAATTTGGCCATGACAGAAGTGGCAAGCGGTAGGTGAGGAGGGTTACGGTGGATCAGAAAGGGTTGGTTTTGCTGAAAGGACACGCACATACACACCCATACATCTGTTGTCTTGGGAGGTGTCGGCTCTAATGTGACAGTCTCACTTTCTACATCAGGACATTCTTTTAGTACAAGGGACATGGTAATGAGAGGTTAACATTTATGGTGAGAAAACAGCCAACATAATCAGAGCACCCCCACCCATCCCCGATATTGGCCCGTCCTCCTGCTTCCACTGGACAGAAGATACAAAATCCCAAATAGGTTCAAGGACGTTTTCTACCCCACCCATAAAAGCTATTGAAACGTCCCCTAGTACGATAAAATTGACTTGACCTTGTCATGACTCTTGCATCTAATTGTTTGCCTGCACTGCAGTTTCTCTAACTGTAACACTTTATTCTGCACTGTTAGAGCTTTCCCCTTGTACAACCTTGGTGCACAGATGTGGTAAAATGATTAGCTTGGGGGCCGTGCAGAACCAGTTTTTCACTGTGCCTTGGTTTATGTGACAATAATGAACCAATGTACTGATTTCATATTCAGTACAAGGAACATGGAGGTGAGAGGTTATCATTTTCACAGCAGTTAAACCAGGACAGAATTTGCCTACTGGCTGGCAGGGGTTATAGAACAGAGAGACTTGGGGTGACAGGTACTTACTATAGGTGTGTAGCGGAGAGTGTGGTATGGAAACACCAATGGATTTGGCCCAGTCCATCTCAGGTAAAACCCTCCCAACCATTGAGCACATCTACATGAAACAATGTCATAGGAAAGCAGCAACCATCATCAGAAACCCCCACCACCCAGGCCATGCTCTCCTCTCACTGCTGCCGTCAGGTAGAAGGTACAAGATCCCCAGCACTCGCCCCTCCAGGTTCCGGAGGAGTTACTACCCCTCAACCATCAGGCTCTTGAACAAAAGGGGATAACTACACCCACTTGCCCCATCACTGAGATGTTCCCACAACCAATAAATCTCACTTTCAAGGAACCTATCTCTTATGTCTCGTTATTTATTTACATTTTCATTTGCAGAGTTTGTTGTCATCTGCACTCCGGTTGATCTTTCATTGATCCTGTTAGTTACTACTCGATAGGTTTGCTGACTATGCTCGCAGGAGAAAGATTCTCAGGGTTGTATATCTGTACTTTGATATTATCTTTGAATGTGGTTCCCTGAATGTGACAAGTTGTTGTCGTCACGTGTGAACAGACAGGATGGATTTATAGTTGCATCACAGGTACGTAGACAGGGTGGTTGGAGGACGCTGGCCTGCGTTCACAGCTATGAGTGCAGGAACTGGGACATCGCAATACAACTGCATAAGTCTCTGGTGAGACCGCACCTGGGGCACTGTCTACAGTTCTGGGCGCCCAGCTATCGGAAATGTGATTAAGCTGGAGGGTGTAGTAAAGGTTCACAAAAACTTTGCTGGGATTGTGGGGCTTAAGTTATGAGGCGAGTCTGGACAGGCTGGGACTGTTTTCCCTGGAGTGAAGGAGGCTGAGGGGTAACATTGCAGCTTATAAAAACCATGAGGTGCCTAGATAAGGTGGAAAAGTTGCATTCGCTATCACTGAGAGCGTTGTGGAAACACCTAGATTGTACTCCAGCCACTCAGTACATCACAGTATGAAGGTGGTCACTTTCCATGATGGACGACCCAGACTCTAGGCTCCCGGGCTCATCTTGTACCTTTCTCCTCTCTTTCAGAACCCAGGAGTGAGCTGATGGTGTGCAGGCTCTCCCTGCACCTTGACCCTGGACATGGGCTCCTGCCTTCTGATTCCTGAGCTGCTGACATGAGAGACAGTATTACGTGGGGATGGACAGGTGTTCACGTCTCTGCTGCCCAGATGCTCCCCCAGGCACTGGATGGACCTTTGGCTGAGCTTCTCTGCAAAGTCCCCCCAATCCTTAGGAAGAACCCTCTCTCTTTCACCTTCAAGCTGACCATCGCTGAGGCCTGTACTGGGCCTAGCTTATGACAAGCAAAATAGGGTGGTGATGGTGGGGGTTGCTGTCATCCTGGAGGGGAAGGTGTTGTCCCTGAGGTTTCACATGACCGCTGGGAGGTGAGATCTGGGTTGTGCTGGGTGTTGGGGAGCTGGTGTGTGTCATGACTCTGCATCTCGAGTCTCACTCCACCCCTCTTGTACAATAAATGTTCCTGCTTATTGAGGAGGCAGCAGTCTCGTGAGCGTGCCGTTTCTAGGCAAAGGTGGGGAAAGAACTGAGATGAAGACGGTGATGTCGACGGGCAGTGCTGAATAAAGTCAGGACCTCAGTCTGTTTGACTCAGTTTTACTGTGCACAGTTACATAGCACAGAAAGCCCCACTTTCTGTGCCAATAAATGTCTAGCTAGTCTCAAATCGCTTTGTTCCACTGGGTTATCCATGGCCTGTCAAAAAAAACATTGTGATTGTCCCTGCCTATACCTCCTCTGGCACTTCATTCCACACACCCATCCCCCCTGTGTGGAAGACAGTCTCCATTAAAAATTTCCCCTCTCCTTAAACCCGTGGCCACTAGCTTTAACTCCCCTGCCCTGGGACCGTCCGCCTCATCTACACCCCCCCATGATTTTATAAACGTACATCAGATCACCCCTCAGCCTGCTCCGCTCCAAAAGGAATAGTCTCTCCTTACAACTCAGTCCCAGCAACATCTCGATTATTTTCTGCACCCCCAATGACAAGCAGGGTACCCGTAGCCAGGTGACCGGAACTCTGTGCAGTCTCACCAGCATCTCATTCAGCTGTAACTCCTGAGTAATGCCCTGACCGCTGAGGGTCGGTAGGCCAAACGCCTACTTCACCCAGAATACCTGTGTCGCCAGGGACACACACGCGTGCGCACACTCGTCTGTTCAGTCACAGAAGGGAATCCAGTTTTCTGTAAAGAACCATGCCTTTTTATTATCAGAACTGAACGTGGTTTTACAGAACGCAGCAGCCCAGGTGGAGTGGCAGTGAAGAGGCCACAGCCACTCAGTTTCTGCAGATGCAGTGCCAGGGTCTCGCCCCATCACTTTCTCCAATTACACAGAGTAATTGAACCATGGTGGCTGAAGCAATGACCTGGTCAGGCACGAGGAGCAGATGGTCCCAACTGCAAGCCAGTGGTCCCAGACAGAATACATTGTACTAGAAGGGAAGTCTTGAGTAAAAGCCAGAGGTGAGGGTCCTTCCACACACTCCCAGGGACAGGGCACTGTTCCTCAGTGAGTGATGGGATTGTGGGAATGTTCAGGGAAGCAGCAGCTGCCTGCAGACTAGTTGAAGATGGCATTGAGCTGCTGAGTGACCCGGATGAAGGTGGTCCTCCGGCTGAGCTCCTTCAGTTTGGCAGCTCCCACGTAGGTACAGGTGGAGCGCACCCCACCCAGGATGTCCCGGATTGTGTGTTCCACGTCACCTTTGTACTCCACCTCCACCGTCTTCCCCTCTGACGCCCTGCAGTGGGAGGAGGTGAGGGGGGGGAGAGACAACTGAGGAACAGGCTGATGATGTTCTAGTCATGCCCCACCGTTCCCTTCCCACCCCTCACTCTCACCCCATTATGCCCTTTCCAAGCCCCACTCGCTTCACCCCCTCCCCGTCCGATCGTACCGGTACTCGGCCACGCCACCGGTGTGTTTCTTCATGGCCGTCTCTGAGCTCATGCCGTAGAAGAGCTTGTACTGCTTGCCGTTCTTCTCAATCGTGTCTCCTCCGCACTGGCTGTGACCCGCAAACATGCCGCCCAGCATCACAAAGTCGGCCCCGGCCCCTGGGGACGTCCAGAGAGAGGGAAGGGCAGCAGTGAGTGTGGACTGAAGCCATGGATGGTACGTCCGGGGACGGAGGGAGATGCGGTGTGTTGTGAGAGAGGATCGATGTGGTGAGTGGGTCAGTATGTCCGGGGACGGAGGGTGATTCCGCGTGTTGAGGTGAGAGAGGATCGATGTGGTGAGTGGGTCGGTACATCTGGGGACGGAGGGTGATTCCGCGTGTTGAGGTGAGAGAGGATCGATGTGGTGAGTGGGTCGGTACGTCCGGGGACGGAGGGCAATTCCGCGTGTTGAGGTGAGAGAGGATCAATGTGGTGAGTGGGTCGGTACGTCTGGGGACGGAGGGCGATTCCACGTGTTGAGGTGAGAGAGGATCGATGTGGTGAGTGGGTCGGTATGTCCGGGGACGGAGGGTGATTCTGCGTGTTGAGGTGAGAGAGGATCGATGTGGTGAGTGGGTCGGTACGTCTGGGGACGGAGGGAGATGCGGTGTGTTGAGGTGAGAGAGGATCGATGTGTGGGTCGGTACGTCCGGGGACGGAGGGTGATGCAGTGTGTTGAGGTGCAGAATGATGTGTTGGATGCGGAGTCTCACAGAACGGCAAGGACAAGAGGAAGGCGGGTGATCAAGGATGTCTGGGAAATGGAGGAGATGCGGGTGAGGGCAGTAGTAACGTAGGAAAGAATGATATGTTGTGAAATTTGTGGTAGCATACATTGCACTACTTAAAAATAAAGAAGTTATAAATGACAATATTAAAATAAAAATTAGTGCAAAAGCTATTTTAAAAAATATTGAGGTAGTATACAAGGGTTCATTGTCCATTCAGGAATCTGATGGCAGAGAGAAAGAAGCTGTTCCTAAAACGTCGAATGTGTGTCTTCGGGCTCCTGAACCTCCTCCTTGATGGTAGCAATGTGAAGTGGGCAAATCCTGGAGGACGAGGGTCCTCAATGGATGGCACCTTTTTGAGGGACATTGCCTTTTGACAATGTCCTCGATGCTGGGGAGGCTTGTGCCTCTGATGGAGCTGGCTGAGTTTGCAACTTTGCAGCTTTTTCCAATCCTGTGCAGTGGCCCCTCCATACGACGGTGATGCAGCCAGTTAGAACGGTACATCTGGAGAAATTTGCAAGCGCCTTTGGTGACTTTCCAAACCTCCTCAAACTCCTGATGAAATATAGCCAATGTCGTGCCTGCTCTGTAATTGCATCAACATGTTGGGCCATCAGCAACTTACAAACAGCATTTGAATTGTGCTGAGCCACACAGTCATGACTGTAGAGAGCATGAGCAGTGGGCGAAGCACACATCCGAGGTACGCTAGTGCTGATTATGAGCGAGGAGGAGATATTATTTCTGATCTGCACTGACTGTGGTCTCCTAATGAGGATCCAGTCGCAGAGGGAGGTACCGAGGCTCAGGTTTTGGAGCTTGGTGATTGGTACTGGGGGTATGATGGTGTTGAACGCTGAGCTGTAATCAGTGAGGATCCAGTCGCAGAGGGAGGTATTGAGGCCCAGGTTTTGGAGCTTGGTGATTGGTACTGGGGGTATGATGGTGTTGAACGCTGAGCTGTAATCAACAAGCAGCAGTAGGTATTGCTGTTGTCCAGGCTGAGTGCAGATCCCAGTGAGACTGCAGCCACTGCAGACCTATTGTGATAGGCAACTTGCAGCACAGCCAGGTCCTTGCTTAAACGAGAGAGATTTCTGGCCATGAACCACCTCTCGAAGCACTTCGTCACAGTAGATGTGAGTGCAATTGGGCAATAGGCACTGAGGCAGTCCACCCTGCTCCTCTTGGGCACTAGTATGATTGTCGCCCTTTTGAAGCAGGTAGGAACCTCTGACTGCAACAGTGAGAGATGGAAGATGTCCTGGAACACTCCTGCCAGTTGGTTGTCCTATCAGGTCCTGACCCTCTCTAAAGATGTTCTGATATCGGCCTCCGAGACAAAGATCACAGGGTCACAGGGATTCATACAAGTGTGTGTTTATTCTCTCTTTCAGAGTGTGCATAAAAGCTCCTCTGGGAGTGATGTCTTACAGCCATTCATGATGTTTTAGGTTTCTTCCTGGAGCAAGTAATGGCCTGCAAACCCTGCCAGAGCTGACATGCATCCGATTCTGTCTCAAGCTTCGATCGGAATTGTTTCTTCGCTCTTGAAATATCCTGCCATAGCTCTGGATATACAAGAGCTATATCCACTATCCCTCAGCGGATTACAAATCTCCTGGTTCATCCATGGATTCTGGTTTGGGTGCATCCAGTATGTTCTTGAAGGCGCACATTCATCCACACAAGTCTTGATGAATTTGGTGACAACTGTGGCGTTTTCATTCTGATTCGAAGATTGTCCAGTCCTGTAAGCACTCCTCTGCCTCCCTTGACCATACCTTCTTGATTGTCAACACTGGTGCTGTGGTCTTTAGTCTGTGCCTGGACAGTGGGAGTAGAAGTACAGGCAGATGATTGGAATTTCCAAACTGTGGGCTTGGGGTGGCAAGGTAAAGTGGTCAAGTCTGTTGGCTCCTCTGTTTCTGGTGGTAGTTGTTCAGAGATTTGTTCCAGTTGGCTTGGTTGAAATCCCCTGCAATGATTGGGAAGGCATCGGGCGGGGGGGGAGGGGGGGTTGCTGTTTCATGACTGCTGATCATGGTGCTCAGCTCCTCCAATGCCTGCCTGACATTGGTCTGAGGTGGAATGTACACCACTACCAGGATGACAGCGGAAAACTCCTCGGCAGATAAAACAGAGAACACTTGGCTGCCAGATGTGCAGGTCAGGTGAGCAGGATTGAGACAGAACTGCCACGTCCGTGCACCGAGGAGTTAATTATAAAGCACACTTCACCTCCTCTACCTTTAAAACAGGCAGCTGCCTTGCCTTTTGAGTGGGTGGTAAATCAATCAGACAGCAGCACTGCTTCCAAAATGGCAGGGGATAGCCACGTTTCCATGAAGCAAGGTTCACAGCAGCCCTGGATGGCCTTCTGGTACAGCAGCCCTGGATGGCCTTCTGGTACTGCAATCTTGCCCTGAGGCCCACGGAACTACTTCTTTTATGTCTTTTTTTTTCATATGTGGTTCTGGTACTGTTGGGAGTCTGCGATCTACATTTTGATGGTGCGTTTTCGGGCTGATTGAACATCTGGTGTTTTGCTGCATCCGAGACTTCTGGGAAGTGAGCTGCCTTGACATAAGAAGCTCGGAGACGGGCGCAAGCCCACGATCAATTCATTTCTTGCTGATCAAGCTGATTAAAGCACTGAGGAAGTTTGAAACATTGAGGTGAGTGAATGTTCAGCACTGTCTACCAGGCTCTCGCTTGCTGCTGCCAGAGAAAGTTTTCTGCTTAGGATGGTCTCTCTCTCCAGAAGGAAAGTCACTGCACTCGAATGGTGTCTCGCTCTCTCTCCCGATGCTGCTGGAGCACGATACCAAAGCTCAGGTTTGTGGACTAACCTGTAATTCACATTATGATGGTCGCCCCTTTTTCTGTTACTACATTTGGGTGACTGAATCACAGTGGCCTGCGGATAATGAACACTAAACTGAATTGAATTATGCCTGGACTCTTTCGATTTTGTGTTTTATATTCTCTGTTCCTTGCTTGTATTTTTTGTTGCCTTTTGGTTTTTTTTCATCCGTGGGGCAGCTGATGTTTTTATCTGAATGGTTTCCATGGTTTTATTTGTTTCGTGGCTGTGTGTGGGAAAACTAATCTCAGGGTTGTGTATTGCATTCATTCTTTGAATCTTTGAACTTTGGCCAGCCCACTTTCCACACTTCCATTTCTTACAGGGGAATTGTGCTTGTGACCCTTGATTTTGAGAATTGACGGATTTTTTAAAAACTATCTTAACACAATGTTGCTTACTGCAGTCCCATGGCTGTGACTGTGCCTTTCAGCTGCGGTAGTCGAGAACGGGAATATTTGATGATTCCCACTGGAACTGCACGAAAAGCACCATCTTAAGTCCACTAATTTTTGCAGGCTTCTCCTTTCACATTGTTTCCGTACCAGGCCACGATGCAACCTGTCAGTGTACTCTTCTCCGCGCTTCAATGGAAGTTTGTCAAAGTCTCTGCAAACTTCTAACGAAGTATAGGCGGTGACATGCCTGCTCTGTAATGACACCTGCATGGGCAGATCCTTTGAAATCTGGGGTGTCCCGGTTAGGGTAACACTATTACATCTCGGGGTGTCCGAGTTCAGAGTTCAGCAAAACCTTCAAGGAGTCTCCGCACAACCTCCAAGTGCAATGCGTGAGTTTTCCACCGGGTGCTCTGGTTTCATTCCACAGACGTACTGGGTAGGTTAATTGGTTATTGTAAATCGGGGTTGCTGGGTAGCACAGCTTGAAGGTCCTATATCGCCCTGAATCTCTAACTAAATCAAAAAATTAATAAAATTATAATGTCAAGGAATTTAAAGTTGCTGACACTCTCCAGATGAGCACTGGCTCAGACCTCCAGTTTTCTCCTCCTGTGGTCAATAATCAGCTCCTGCTCTTGCTGACAGCGAGTGAGAGGCTGTTGTTGTGGCACCACTCAGCCAGATTTTCAATCTGCCTCCTGAATGCTGATTCATCACCACCTTTCATTCAGTCAACAACAGTGTGTCATCAGCAAACTTCAATATGGCATTGACGCTGTGCTTAGCCTCACAGACCCGAGCATAAAGCAAGTAGAGCCAGGGGGGTGAGGCACATCGCCTCATGGTTCACCTGTGATGGTGGCGTCCCAGGCCCACAAAGGACAGAGAGTATCCACTGGGAGCAGTGGCATGGACTCCCAGCCAGTGCAGCACCAGGGCCTTTCGAATACCTGCCCACCCCTAACTCATCAGGTCCTGTGGGCTCATCGGGCATGTGAACCAGAGTTCTCCTGTGCCAAGAGATCAAACCCACCCTCCCACCCATAATACCTCTTCCCCAGCCCTCTCTCGTCCCTCCCCCCCCCCCCACACTCCGTCACTGAGGGCATCCATGTGGGTGTACTCACCGAAGGCTTTGGCCACGTCTCCTGGACAGGTGCAGCCTCCATCCTGTCAAGACACAGAAGATCATGAGATACAGGATGACAATTAGACCATTCATCCCACCATTCAATCATGGCTGACTTTTCTCTCTTCTTCTCTCCAGATTCCTTAACCTCCTGACCAATTGTCCTCTGCCTTCAATAGAATTCCACATCTTCACCCACCTTTAACTGAAGAAATTTCTCCGCGTGCCCATTCTAAAGGGAGGTCCCTTTAGTCTGAGGCTGTGCCCTTCAACCCCAGACTCTCCCACTGACGAAAACCTCCTCTCCACGTCCATTGTAACCAGTACATTTCAGTAAGGTCCCAAAACCCCCCTTCCCACTCATTCTTCTGAACCAGGTGTGGAGCTGGAGCTGAGGGTGACAAGGACCCTCAGGGATGTGCTACGATTGAACCAGGCACAGGCAGAGAGACCAGTGTCTGGAGAGAGCAGCAAAATTGTCACACAAGCTTGATAACAGGAGGACAGTGAACGGTCGGGGGTCCGGGACCACAGGGGGACAGTGAACAGGTCAGGGGTCCGGGACCACAGGGGGCAGTGCATAGATCGGGGGTCCAGGACCACAGGGGGACAGTGAACAGGTCAGGGGTCCGGGACCACAGGGGGCAGTGCATAGGTCGGGGGTCCGGGACCACAGGGGGACAGTGCATAGGTCGGGGGTCCGGGACCACAGGGGGACAGTGAACGGGTCGGGGGTCCGGGACCACAGGGGGACAGTGAACGGGTCGGGGGTCTGGGACCACAGGGGGACAGTGAACGGGTCGGGGGTCCGGGACCACAGGGGGACAGTGAATGGGTCGGGGGTCCGGGACCACAGGGGGACAGTGAACGGGTCGGGGGTCCGGGACCACAGGGGGACAGTGAATGGGTCGGGGGTCCGGGACCACAGGGGGACAGTGAACGGGTCGAGGGTCCGGGACCACAGGGGGACAGTGAACGAGTCGGGGGTCTGGGACCACAGGGGGACAGTGCACAGTTCGGGGGTCCGGGACCACAGGGGGATAGTGAATGGGTCGGGGGTCCGGGTCCACAAGAAGACAGTGAACGGGTCAGAAGTCTGGGTCTACCGGGTTCCAGTAGCTTGGTCCCAGCTCGGCAGAGTTGTTGGTTGGTGTTTGAGTGCAGGGTGTTGCATCCCCCCCGTCCCCGTCAACTCACTGAGATGATGTGGCCATTGAGTCCATGGGCAGCGTCGGCGCACTCGATCACCGCACTGAGCTGCGGGTAGCCCACGCCCGTCTTCTTCCTGGTGGTACACACCGAGCCTGTTTGGGGAAGGCAGGGAGCTTTTACTGGACTCGTCCCTCTTTACAACACTCGCACTGACCCCCTGCTCATCCCCTTCACTCGCTGATATTGTGCCTGTCCTGTTTCTTTGTTAATGTGCTGACCCATACCGTCACCACTGCAGATTTTACAGTCAGAGTTACACAGCACACAAGCAGACTTGTCTATACTAAACTGAGATGCATTTGTGTCAGATCTCTCTACTTGTCCACTTCTACCATCTCCTCTGGCCGCTCATTCCACATACCCAGCACCGTGTCAAAATAAAAAAAACTCCTAACTCTCCTCCCACCTTGTACCCGTTCCCTCTCCTGGGGAAATGGAGGTCACCATCCATCTGATTGATGCCCTTCACTTTCTGAGCTGTATAAGGTCCTCGGTCTCCTTCATTCCAGGGAAAACAGTCCTGGTCCCTCTGGTCCAGTTAAACGCAATCCTTCCTTTAGCCAGTTGACCAGAACTGCACACACAAATTCAAGTTCAACTTCAGTGCTCGGTGGGTCAGCTGATGATGGAACGTGTACCATGTGCCTTCATCCCCCTGATGGTCTGTGTCACCACTTTCAGTGAATTATGTCAGTTACACTACCCAGGCCATTGCCATTCACTGGGTACGTTCCACCCTCCTCTCAAAAGCTTGTTATTGTGCTTGTTCCAAGTCCAAAAGACAGAATCAGGCCATGTGGCCCATCGAGTCTGTTCTGTTATACCATTCAAACCCATTCTCCTGCCTTCTCTGACACCCTGTCTCATCAATCTCCACTTTAAATATGTACTCAATGAACTGGCCTGCGCAGGCATGTGTGGCAATGAATTGCACAGATTCACCACCCTCTAGCTAATGAAACTTCTCCTCATCTCTTCCAAATAGATGTCCCTCAGTCCTGAGGCTGTACCTCTGGGCTGAGACTCCCCCATTATAGGAAACATCCTATCTACATCCACTCTGACCTTCAGCATTCGATATCTCCCCTCAGTCCTCAAAACTCCAGCCAGCAATCAATGCTCTTCATATGTTAACCCTTTCATTCCAGGGATTATTCTTGTAAAGTTCCTCTGGACCGTCTCCGATTCCAGCACATCTTTTCTTACATAAGGTGCCCAAAACTGCTCACAATACTCTGATCTGACCAATGCCTTACAAAGCCTCAGCATTACACATTGCTTTTATATTCTAGTCCTCTTGAAATGAATGCTAACATTGCATTTCCCTTCCTTGCCTCCGACTCGACCTGCAATTAACCTTTAGGAGATGCCAAGTCCCCCCTGCACCTCTGAATTTTGAATTTTCTCCTCAAATACGGGTCATTACATACCATCCAATCCAGAACTGCTGTTACCCTTAGTGGCCTCATCCACAAGATGCTCTGGAAAGCCAACTCATAGACATTCTACAAATCAGCACCAATCTGATTTTCCCAATATACCTGCATGTTGAAATCTCCCACATCTTGGATACTGTTCGGCCTGTATATAACTACCAACAGGTTCTTTGTGCCTTTATGATTTTTTAACTTTAGCCACGAGGATTCTACATCATCTGATCCTATGTAACCTTTCTCTATGTATTTGATTGTATATTTAATCAACAGAGGCAGCCCACCCCCTCTGCCCTTTTGATATAATGTATATCCTTGGATGTTAAGCTCTCAACTGTGCTCTTCTTTCAGTCACGACTCAGTGATGCCCACAACGTCATACTTACCAATCTCTAACTGCGCTACAAGATCATCTACCTTATCCCGTATACTGCATGCACTCAAATCTTACACCTTCAGTCCTGTATTCACCACCCTTTTTGATTTTGGTCCAATAACACTTTAACTCATCCCGCTGACTGCAATTTTGCCCTATTATTCCCCCTGTCCTTCCTCAGTCTCATTACACAATGCATCTAGTTGTATACCAACTGTTCCATCCTCAGCTCTATCACTCCAGTTCCCACCCCCCTGCTAAATTAATTAAAACCCTTCTGCACAGCTCTAGCTAACCTGCCCATCAGGACACTGGTCCCCAAGGTTCAGGTGGAAGCTGTACAACGCTGGAGGAACTCAGCAGGTCAGGCAGCATCCGTGGAAATCAGCAGTCAACGTTTCGGGCCGAGACCCTTCGTCAGGACTGAAGAGGGAGGGGGCAGGGGCAGGGGGGAGGGTGGGAAGGAGAAGGCTGGTGGGTGTCAAGTGAAAAACCAATCAGAGGAAAGATCAAGGGGTGGGGGAGGGGATAGGCAGGAAAGGTGAAGAAGGAATCTAAGGGGAAAGCACTGTGGGTAGTAGAAGAAGGCAGAATCATGAGAGAGGTGATAGGCAGCTGGAGGAGGAGGCAGAGTGAAACTAGGATGAGGGAAGGGAGGGGGAGGGAATTAATGGAAGTTGGAGAATTCAATGTTCATGCCGAGGGGCTGGAGGCTACCCAGACGGTAGGTGAGGTGTTGCTCCTCCAACCTGAGTGTGGCCTCATCGTGGTAGTAGAGGAGGCCATGTATGGACATCCCCGAATGGGAATGTGAAGCATAGTTAAAGTGGGTGGCAACCGGGAGATCCTGCCTGTTGTGGTGGATGGAGTGGAGGTGCTCGACAAAGCGGTCCCCCAATCTGTGTCGGGTCTCGCCGATGTAGAGGAGGCCGCACCGGATGCAATAGATGACCCCCAGCAGACTCACAAGTGAAGTGTTACCTCACCTGGAAGGACTGATTGGGGCCCTGAATGGTGGTAAGAGAGGAGGTGTAGGGACAGGTGTAGCACTTATGCTTGCAGGGATAAGTACCCAGTGGGAGATCTGTGGGGAGAGACGTGTGGACCAGGCAGTCGCGGAGGGAACAATCCCTGCGGAAAGTGGAGAGGGGTAGAGAGGGAAAGATGTGCTTAGTGATGGGGTCCTGTTGAAGGTGGCGGAAGCTGCGGAGGATAATATGCTGGATCCGGAGGCTAGTGGGGTGATAGGTGAGGACAAAGGGAACATGGTACCTGTTGTGATGATGGGAGGATGGGGTGAGGGCCGAAGTGTGGGAAATGGAGGAGATGCGGGTGAGGGCATCATTGATGACGGCAGAAGGGAAACCACGATTCTTAAAGAAAGAGGACATTTGAGATGTCCTGGAACGGAAAGCCTCATCCTGGGAGCAGATGCGGCAGAGACGGAGGAACTGGGAATAGGGAATAGCATTTTTACATTTGGCAGGGTGGGAAGAGGTTTTTTCGAGGTAGTTATGAGGTGGAACCCGTCCTATTTTACAGAGTTCCCAATGATTCAGAAACCTGAAACCCTGCCCACTGCACCAATTCTTCAGCCCCCTGCATTCATCTGCCAAGTCATCCTGTTCTTACCCTCACTGGCGCGAAGCACAGGCAGGAATCCAGAGAGTACTAACCCCTATATTATCTCTTCAGCCACACTTCCCCTTTCCTACCCATGTTGCTATTACCAATATATTCACAGACTCTTCAGACTGCTGTGAGCCCAATCTGAGATATCCCTGGTATGTTGCCACACCCTCCCCTAACAGTATCCAACTAGGTATAGTTATCATAGAGAGGAATGGAAATAGGGATTCTCCGCACTGGCTGCCTATTCCCTATCCCTCTCCTGACAGTCACCCAGGTACCTGCCTCCTGCAGTGACTACCTCCTGTAGCCCCTCGTTTTCCCTTTTGAGTCAAAGGTCAATGAGCTGCAGCTCCAGTTCCTGAACGCGGTCTCTAAGGAGCTACAGTTCGATGCACTTTGTGCTGATGTAGTTATCAAATGGGCTCCCATATCTCACACAAGGAGCATGCCAATACCTCTGAACCCATTCTCAATGCCCTAGCTTTGCTGAAGGCTGAAACCCTCACTAACTCTGCATCAACAGAAAGAATCACTCTCTCCCCGTCAAGCGGTGGGATCAGACTGCATGATTCACTCTCGGCAAAGCAGACTCAATGGGTCCTATGTCATGGACTTGGGTAATACAGAACAAGGAGTGGCAGTTGTGCATTGCAAGAAAAGATACTGAACTGGCGATATATACTCAGCCAGTTTCTAAAGTTTACGGAGAACGGTGTGAAAAACAAAAACATCCACTGTGTTCATACTGGCCTCTTTCAGTTCTACATTTCTTTTCGTGTCCTCGCCCATTCTTTCTTATTGCCGAATGGCGGGGGGGGGGGGGGGGGGGTTTGGTCTTCAATGTTCTTGTTGTTTCTCCATGAGGGCAATCTGTTAGCTTGTGTGTATGCGTGGGGTTTCTGAGTTTATGTTTCATTTTATGTGTGGGGGGGGAATTGATGTTTTTCTTTCAACTACTTATATGGTTTTCTGTATTTTGACCATCTGCAGAGGACAAATCTTATTTGTATACTGCATACATTGAAAATAAAATGAACCTTTGAACACCTTGTTACTGAGAGAGGTCAGGGGAGAATGACTAGATTGGTTGAAGCTGACAAGAAGGTGACAGTAACTCAAATAACATTTAACAACAGTGGTGTGCAGAACAGCACCTCTGAACAGATAGCACATTGAACCTCGAAGAGAGTGGGCAAAAGACCACAAACATATAGAAATACACTCAGTAGTCTCTGAGTGTAAGAAATCTAGAGTAAGAAGTGGCCAATTGTATATACTGTGTTCTCCTCCTAAGAAGATTGAGGCATGATCTTAACTGCGTTTTACACTTGTTATGATTTAATGCTGAATGTTTGGATATGATGTGCTGAATTACTGTGTATTACACAGTTAAATGAACAGCAGTAGGCCACTCAGTCCCTCAGTTTTCCCTTGATGATGGCTGAGCTACACTGGCCCCATCTCCTCTTCTGTGCGAGCTCCCTGTAACCCACAATTCATCATCTTTCAAACCTTTCCAGCTGACAACATCCATATCCCCAACACTTTGTGAGTTGGAAATGTGACTACCAACCAAGTTCTCACAGGGCAGGAGGGTCTGCAGGCCCACAGCAGCTGACAAACACATCCCGCCAGTCTTCCAGGATGTACATAAGTTGGGCATTTGTCAACCAGGGAGAACCCGTATCTACCGCCACCTTCGTTATATCCAGCAATCTGGCGTCCAGCGTCCTCAGAGTCCCTGGGATTCACCACACTCTGACAGGAGAGGTCAGCTTAAATGACCTCTTGCTTCTCTCTCCCAGAAGTGAAAATATCACGCCTCCCTGTCAAGCCCTTTCAGATCTTGTATGTTTGAATTAGGTTACCCCTCATTCTTCAGAGCTCCAAGGAACCCAATTGTCTCAATTCTCTTGATAACTATGATTATTTTGCCCAATCCCAGCAGATTCCTTCTTCACTGTAAATACCTGGTCCAATGCCGACTTTGATGATGTCAGCTCCAGCCAAGATGAGTTCCTCCACCATCTCACCGGTCACCACATTTCCTGCCTGGAAAGATAAAATGCATAGGAGAGGCTAGTGATCAAAGGGCTGGAGCTGGGAGAAGATAAATGGGATAACTTGTCACTGGTTAACTCCAACAAAACTCACTGAGCCATGGCCAACAAGCTCCTTGAGCTGCCGCTTTGAAACTCCAGAGACCCTGATTCATCGCAGCTCTGCTGCAGTTTACTTCCAGTCACTGCGCAGGTTTCTCCTGGGTATTCCGGTTTCCACCCACTCAACTTTAAACTCCCTTTACCCACACCCTGAAGCAAATATTTATTTATTCATTTACAGACCCCTCCGGTTGCTTAGCAACCCTCAATTTCATCCTAACCCACATCACGGGACAATTTACAATAACCAATTAACCTACCGACTGATACATCTTTGGACCGTGGTAAGAAATCAAGGCAGCTGGACGAAACCCACGCAGTCATGGGGAGAACATAGAAACTATTTACAGGTAGCAGTGAGCCAGTAGGAGTCATGGTAATACTGCATAAACACAGGCCCTTTGGCCCAACTCATCCATGGTACTATCATATTGTCAGAGTGCATAATTATGGAGACATGAATTGTGTGGGACATCGATGAACCACATAGCGCAGGAACAGGATCAGGTTGTGATGTCTGCATTGAATGTGATATCAAATTAAACTAAACCTCTCCTTAGAATCAAAATCAGGTTTAATATCACACCATAGGTCATGAAATTTGTTAACTTTGCGACAGCAGAACAACATAGAAAACAAACCGTGAATTACACTAAGTATATACAGTATATGTATGTTAAATCATTAAATTAAATGGTGCTGTGGATTGTGAGAAGCATTCTCTCAAGCAAAGTCACACTGGTTGATAAGTTAATCGGTCATTGTAAATAAATTGTCCCGTGATTAGGCTCGGATTAAATTAGGAGCTGGGCTTGAAGGACCATAAGGGGCTAATCTACACTGCATCTCAATCAATAAATAAAATAAAGCTATGGAGAGATATTGAACAACTAGTTAAGTGGGACATTTGAATGCTGGAGGGAAGCATTGTCTTTTAGAAGGTAGAACATCTCGAAGGATTCCAGGGCACACCGAAGAACAGAAGGATTTTGGTGCAGATAAATAGGGTGGTGAAGGCAGCAAGTGGGGTGCTCACTGTGTTCAGGTTTGATCACCCAGTTATACAAAGCATATGTTTAAACTGTCAAGAGGCTGAAAAAGGATTTACAAAGCTGTAGCCAGGACTTGAGGAACTGAGTTATATTAGACAGACTTAGATTGTAGGAAACTGAGGGGGGATCCTATGCAGGGGTTCCCAACCTTTTTGATGCCATGGACGCGTGGCATAGATAGGGTGAGTCTGGCACATCGTGGAAACCAGTCTTCCGCCACGGACACTGTCCGCACCCCGTTGCCTTAGAAAAGCAGCGAGCATAATCAAAGGCCTGCCTCACATCCCCCCCCCCTCATGAGGCAGAAGATACAAAAGTGTGAAAGCAGGTACCAGCAGGCAAAAGGACAGCTTCTATTCTGCCGTTATTGAATGGTCTGCGGAGATTCAGCGTGACATTAAAAAACTTTACAACCTTCTATAGTGGAGAACGTATTGATTGTTTGCATCATGGCCTGGTATGGGAACACCAATGACTTTGGATGGAAAATCCTGGGATTCGGCCCAAAAGCACAGGTAAAACCCTCTCAACCTTTGAACACATCTACATGAAACACTTGTAGGAAAGCGTCCATTGTCAGACATCCCCACCACCCAGGCCGTGCTCCTTTCTCACTGCTGAAAGTTCAAGAGCCACTAGATTCATGAGCAGCTACTACCCCTCAACCATCAGGCTCCTAAACAAAAGAAGGTAACTACCCTCATCTACTGAGATCTTCCCACAACCAATGATCTCATATCAAAGACCGTTTATCTTGTTATTTATTTACATTTGCATAGTGAGTTATCTTCAACACTGTACTTGATCTTTCATCAACCCTGCTTTAGTTACTATTCAATAGATTTGCTGAGTATATCCACAGGAAAAAGAATCTCAGGATTGTACGTGGTGATTCTGATAATAAAATTTACTTTGAATGTTGGTTCCCTCATACGATGAACTCCGGAGCTCTCAATTGACCCTGTCATGACCTTGCACTTCATTGTCTGCCTGCATTACACTTTCTCTGTAACACTTCATTCTGCATTCCCTTTCTGTTTTCCCCTCGCTCTGCTTCGTCGCATTGATGTGTATGAATGGCACACAGAACAAAGCCTATCATTGTACCTCGGTACATGTGACAGTAACAAACTGTTTACTGATTTTTCTGCTCTCTGTGGCCGGAGCCCAGAGTCTGGCCCTTACCATGATGGTGTGATTTGGGAACTTCTTCCTAACATCCTTCACAAACTCCACAAAGTGTTCGGAGTATCCGTTGGCCACGTCCAGGCAGATATAGTGGATCCCGGGCAGCAACTCCAGCACTGACGTCAGCCTCTCAAAATCGTTGGGCCCAGTGCCGGAACTGGCTGCCACATTCTGTGGGGGGAAAAGAGAGAGGGTCTACTTACAGCCCGAACTCCAGTTCCTGCAACTAACCTGCCTCACAAACCTCCGTTAAACTTTCTCCCTCTCACCTTAAACCTACGGCCTCTAGCACTTAGCATCTCCACCCTATGTCAGTGTTTTCCCTCCAGTGACAGGACTGGTGAAAGGTGCAGAGGAGATTCACCAGGGTACTGGGTAACACACAGACAAAATGCTGAGGAAACTCAGCAGGTCAGGCAGCATCTAATGAGATGAATAAACTGTAGACATTCAGGGTCGGGACCCTTCAGCAGGTCTGGAACAAAAGATGAGAGGTCAGGGTAACGAAGTGAGGGGAGGGGAGGAAGATGTACAAGGTGGTAGGTGATAGGTGAAACCGGGAGAGGGGGAGCGGTGAGCTAAAGAGCTGGGAGGTTGATTGGTGAAAGAGATAGAGGATTGGAAGAGGGGCAATCTGATAGCAGAGGGTAGAAGATGATGGAAGAAAGGGAAGGAAGAGGAGCACCTTGAGGGAGGTGACAGGTAGGTACAGATTTAGGAGAGAGAAGGAAACAGGAATGGTGAAGGTGGGGGGCAATTCACCAGGATATTGCCTGGGATGGATCACTTTGGTTATGAGAGAAGAACTAGAGCAGGTGGAATGGTTCTTCCTTGAGGAGGATGGGAGCTGAAGGAGGAATCTTGACGAGACACAGATATAGGTTGGATAACAAGAAACGTGTCCCCAGTACAGAGATGTCTAAAACTGGATAACTGAAATGCACAGAAAAGGAATGGGTATTTCGGCCGCCACGTCCGTGCTGACTATGAAACCAATCCAAACTGTTGACGAATCCCATCCTCCTGCACATGGTTTGTATCCCTCCATTCACAGCCCATTCATGTCTAACTGAATGCCTCTTCAATACTGCTACTGTATCAGCAGTGCAGTCCAGGTACCTACCACTCTGTGTAAAATAAACTTGCCTCGCACATCTCCTCCATATTCCCTCTGCTGCTGCTTAAACGTAGGTGGGAAAACAGTAAAAGACGGGAAAGGAAAGGTCTGTCTAAATGTCAACTTTTTTCATCTCTAGGTTTCTCCTTCCTTCACTTTATGCCCCCCCACATAATTCCCAACAGGGACTCCGAGCCCCACTCTGCCCATCCCGCCCCTGCCACCCGCTCCCCAGTTACCTGCAGACAGTCGGGGTTACTGACAGCAAACTCCTTCCACTCCTCCAGGGTGTAATGTTTGTGAATGGCAGTGAACAGCGAGAACTGGGAGAGGAAACAGGCAGCAACAGGTCAGGACCAGCCAGCTTTGAGCTTGGAGACAGCTTCCACAACTCAGAAACACCGAAATAGAACTGCAGTAGCCATCCCAGACATGTTCCACGTACAAATGAACTCCCATCACGTTGTTAAATTCAAGCCTTCAATGTTTAGTTCCAATAAGCAGTAGACTTAGCCTCCTCTCTCTCGACCTCTCCACTTTCAGTAATTGTTCTTTCTTTAGTTTTTGATACCATTCAATACAACATTGTGGAGGTATGGTCACCACAGCGAGTGCTCGTTTTTTGAGTATTTTACGACTTATGGACACAATCAATTCATGGATGTCTATAAAAGCGAAATACCTGGGAGGGACCTGTACACAATGTGGTTCCAACAGCAGCTCAGAGGCCAGGAATCCTGTGCTGAGTAACTCCCCAAAGCCTTCTGCTGTCCAAAAGGCTCAAGTCAGGAGTCTGATAGGTGCTCCCTAATTTAAGAAGACCTGAGGCTTAGAAATCCAATGATGCTAATTCTCCAACAGACCTCTAAATACCTAAAGGTATTTTCACAAACACCCAAACAGCTTGGGTAAAAGGAAATGATTTGTCAGAATTTTCTTGCCTCTGTAGGCACTTTTGATCTTTTATGACCACATCTCTGAAGACTGGCTGCAAGTAAATGAACTTCTGATATTACTGTTGCACACTTCTTTTGTGTTTCAAAGTTGAAAAGCTCAAAGTCCAAAGTACATTATTAAAGCGTGTAGACATTATACAACCTCCAGATTCATCTCCTGACAGGCAGCCACAAAACAAGCACTCCAAAACAACCTGTAAAAATGAAGGCCCACAAACACCCAATGTGCATAGAGAAAAATAAACTGTGCAAAGAATAGAAGTAAGCAATTAGCATTTAGAATGAAAGCCAGTCCTCAAGACATGAAGCCTGGAGCAGGCCCACAGCCTCAGAGCAGCATAGAGCAGAGTAACTTTATGGAGCAGCGAGCAGAACCATCCCAACCCTCATCTCCGGTCCCGACACGCAGCCTTTCCAATCCACCTGGCCCAGCGTCCAAACACTGGGTTGTTCTTCGCACCAGGACCCAGGCCATGTCGCAGTGATACTCTCTGGACCTGGACCCCGCCACTACGTGCCGGCTCGTACCCGACCCAGACGAGTGCAGCTTCAACCACACTCAGGTAGCCTGCCACACAGGACACAGCATCGGCGCCCTGTCCACAACCATTCACTCACTCCACCACTGATGCACCGGAATTGAGGTCTACATGTGCACTGCAAAGACTTACCAAGGGAGGGCACGGGCGAGGAACGTGCAGTCACAGTGAACATCGTTCATAATGAGAGCCGGAGGAGGAGCTACATCAACAAGAATCCCTTCTCCTGTCTCCAGCCCTCCCCTTCCACCTGGACACCCTCTCCCCAACTCCTCAGCCTCTCCCAGTCTTTTCGCTTCCATTTGCTCTTGCAACATTGCCCTCTTTGGCTTCTCAGCTCTCACCCACAGCAGCCTGACTGCCTCCAGCTTTGTCATCGAATCTGTTGACAAGGGAGGTATCTTTGAGATGTGGCGTACTGACCTTTACTTCAACCTGACTTAAGCCCACTTTTATCTCCAGCAACAGGTTGCCCCTGGTAGACCCACTGTTTCTGCCCGCTCTTGCCTCAGCCAAATCGTTTCCTTATACTACCCTGTCTCCCTTTGTCCAGTCTCTTCCTGGACACCTCTCTGCCGATTCCAGTATCCCAGCTGGCTCATGGACACGCTAAACCTGCCAGCCCTGCCGGAGTATAGGTCACTGACAGCAGCTCGCCAGAGTCCCCAGTCCAGATGTACCCAATCTTTAAAGATCCTTCCTCCTCCAGGGTTGAGGCCTCTGGAGGTTCTATAGCTCCGTGTTTTTACCGGATGAGGTTGCTAGCCCCATGCCCCCACCCTCCTCATTTTGCAGCTGGGCCTGGGACCATCCATGGTGGAGTTCACCTAGGCCCGACACACCTTCATCCCCCAGAAGACAGGCCTTTGTGACCTCCATGGTTTGTTTAAAAACACAGTTTCTTGTTCCAGATCCAGCATCTGGAAACAGAAGCAATTTGACAAGAATTGGAGGAGAGGTGCACGACCCTCCCCACCTACTGAACACCCAGGAGCAGACCAGATCTGGATGAAAGATTGAGCAGTATAATGAGCACCCTCCCCGGCCACTTTGGCCCACCAAGTCTCCCGCCAACCTAATCCCATCTCCCTGCTATGGACCATATCCCTCCATTCCCTGTCCGTTCATAACTGCTTGCGGCTCTGCACGGTTTCCTCATCTCTGTGCTGAACTGAGGCTGTGGACTGAACCAACAGGCTCCTGGATCCACTGTAACTGGTTTTGTGGCTTCAGTTCTGAACGTTTTTGGTTTTCTCTGTACACTGCGTGTTTAACGGTCTTCTATTTCTTGGGTTTTATTGGGTTTCCAGGGTTCAGCTCAGGGCTAGCATCCCTGACTGGTAAAACAGAACCGTCAGGGAAACAGCAATGAGGGAGCCTTCTGCATTCAAGTTCAACGGTATTCCTGAATCTCCACCCGGGACTTGTAGAGCCGACAGTGAAAACCGAGATGAAGCTGCTAACTCGATGAAGGAAGCTCTCAACATCGCCAGAGGGGGAGGACCCTCATTACTGCCGTGAACACCAGCGGTGAAATGGGCAGGAAGTAGCTGTCTGTCAGGAGGCAAATCTCAAAGTTGTATAGAGTACACACGCTCTGATAGGAAATGTACTTTGAACTTTCAAATGCCACTCTCCTATGTGCTTCCACCAGCACCCTGGCATCCCTTTCAGGCACCCACCATTCTCTGTCCGAAAAACCCTGCACTGTAAATCTTACTTCTCTCACTTTAAACCTATACACTAGTATTGGACGCTTCTCCCTCAGGGAAAATGACTCAAACTTTGCTGCTGTTGCGTGTATGTTGGCCAGCTGTTGCTCTGCTAAACACAGTGGGCATATTGTGTTGGCTGTTAACACAATGCATTTCACTGTTCGTTTCCAACTGTGTGCTATTAATAAATTATTTAATTTATGTACGTCACAAGCCAAAGAACCAAACTATGTTGATAACATCATAAGACATAGGAGCAGAATTAGGCCATTCAGCTCATCGTGTCTACTCACCAATCCATTATGGCTGATCCTGGATCCTGCTCAACCCCAAACACCTGCCTTCTCACCATATCCTTTGATGTCCTGACGGAGCAGGAAACAATCAACTTTCGCCTTAAATATACCCCTGGACTTGGCCTCCACCGCAGTCTGTGGCAGAGCATTGTACAGGTTTACCACTCACTGGCTAAAAAATAACCTCCTTAGCTCTGTTCTAAAAGGTGACCCCTCGATTTTGAGGCTGCACCCTCTAGTTCTTGATAACCCCACCATAGGAAACATCCTCTCCACATCCACCTTATCCAGTCCTTTCACCATTCAATTGGTTTCAGTGAGATTCCCCAGGTTCTTCTAAATTCCAGTGAGTACAGGCCCAAAGCTGCCAAACGCTCCTCGTACGTTAACCCCTTCATTCCTGGAATCATCCTTGCCCACCTCCTCTGGACTCTCTCCACCTTAAGTCTCTGCCCCCTAGTTTTCGACTCCCCGCCTGTTACTGCCCACCTTATGTGTGCCCCTTAGAATTTTAAACTTTTCTGTAAAGTTGTCCCTCACTCTACGTTCCGGGGAATAAAGTCCGATCCGTCAGACCCTCTCGTCCTGGCAACAATCTCCTCAATGTTTTCTGATCTCTTTCGAGTTTAAGCGCATCTCTCCCAGACACGGTGACCCAAACTGGACAAAAGTCCTCCAAGTGCAGCCTGACCAACAGCTACACCCGTCCCGGCTCCTACATTCAGTGCCCTGACCGATTTTTAATTTGTTTCTGCACTGCTTATTTAATTTAACTATTTACTGTAAATCACCGATTTGTTTCTGCACTCCCGCTGTACTGCTGCCACAAAGTGAACAGATTTCACGACACCTGCCGGTGGTTTGAAACCTGATTGCGGTGAAGGATGGCGTGGGAAACGCCTTCACCACCCTGGTTACCTGTGACAAGTCCAGTTTTTTCAAATGTGGATATAGGTACCGCCAAACGGAACGGCGTTCCTCTGGGCCAGAGTGCACAATGCAGAGTATATCACTCACACACAACACCAAAGGTAACATTACCAGAAACAAATTAACCAATAGCAAGGTGCATTCTGGACACAAGTGAAAAGTAAATCGTATAACACTGCGGGGGCTGTGTTTGTGATGAGTCCTGGGTGGTGGCAGGGAGTTCAGTCAACCTGCGTAGCAGCTTTGAGTGTCCTATGGACTCGGACCCCAAGATCTCTCTGATCCTCCACACTGCCGAGAGTCTTACCATTAATGCTATATTCTGCCATCATATTTGACCCACCAAAATGAACCACCTCACACCTATCTGGGTTGAATTCCATCTGCCACTTCTCAGCCCAGTTTTGCATCCTATCAATGTCCTGCTGTAACCTCTGACAGCCCTCCATACTATCCACAACACCTCCAACCTTTCATCAGCAAATTTACTAACCCATCCCTCCACTTCCTCATCCAGGTCATGTATAAAAATCACAAAGAGTAGGGGTCCCAGAACAGATCCCTGAGGCACTCCACTTGTCACCGGCCTCCATGCAGAATAAGACCCGTCTCCAACCACTCTTTGCCTTCTATGGGCAAGCCAGTTCTGGATCCACAAAGCAATGGGACTGTGGGGAGAGATTCTCTGTGTCTGACCCTGTCCCTGGGAGTGTGTGATGGGACGGTGTGGAGGGAGCCTCACCCTGTGTGTGACCCTGTCTCTGGAAGTGTGCGATGGGACGGTGGGGAGGGAGCCTCACCCTGTGTCTGACCCTGTCCCTGGGAGTGTGTGATGGGACGGTGGGGAGGGATCCTCTGTGTCTGACCCTGTCCCTGGGAGTCTGTGACGGGACGGTGTGGAGGGAGCCTCACCCTGTGTCTGACCCTGTCCCTGGGAGTGTGTGACGGGACGGTGTGGAGGGAGCCTCACCCTGTGTCTGACCCTGTCCCTGGGAGTGTGTGATGGGACAGTGTGGAGGGAGCCTCACCCTGTGTGTGACCCTGTCTCTGGAAGTGTGCGATGGGACAGTGGGGGGACATCCTCTGTGTCTGACCCTGTCCCTGGGAGTGTGCGATGGGACGGTGGGGAAGATCCTCTGTGTCTGACCCTGCCCCCAGGTGTGCCTGTAACCGACGGCAGATGCATTGAGCTGCTGTGTGTAATCCACCCTGCATTGCCGACACGACATCCCCGGGCACTTTGACCCGGCTGACAGTGCGGACGGTGTGAGGCTCCGCTCAGAGAAAGGAAGGGAGTCTCGCAGCCGCTCTCAGTGCGTCAGATCCCAGGACACGTCAGACGTCCGGTGATTGAGGGACGTGGTTCCCGCGGAGGCAGCCTCCGGATTAGCAATGCTGCTATATTTATCGCCTTCCACAGCTGTGCTGACGGAACGGGCGAGAAAACAAGGCCCACCCGCAATGGAAGTTGCTGGAACGTGGGTAAGGCTGCAGTTTAACCTTGTGAGAAGGTCTGGAGCACGTGGTTCACCTGCTCTGGGGTTTCTGGAGGTGGAGGTGGAGGAGGAGGAAGGAGTGACGGCGTCTCAGTCTGAGGGAGCTGGGTTATCGTCAGTGGGGATACAGTCAGTGACACAGGGCGCTGGGGGAGAGGGGTCACTGAGGGATGGTGTGAGGGAGCTGGGTTATTGTCAGTGGGGATATAGTCTGTGACAGGCCACTAGGGGAGATTGGAGTCTTGGCGGGACGGTGAGAGGGAATGGGGGTAATGTCAGTGGGGAAACTGCTGTGACAGGGCACTGGAGGAAGGGGATTGCCGAGAGGTGGCGTGAGGGAGATGTGTTGGTTGAGCAATATAACAGATAAAGGCCCTTCAGCCCACCAATCCCATGTCGTCCCAATTTCAGGCCGTATCCTCAAAGCCCTGCCTCTACAAATCTGTCCAAGTGTTGTTTAATTACATGTTTGTTCCTGCCTCAACCACTTCTTCTGGCAGACTGATCATCCTCTGCTTCTCCAAGTTCCATCGGGTCCTTTTTAAATCATTCTCCTGTCCATAGAGACCATAAGACATAGGAGCAGAACTAGGCCATTCAGCCCATCGATTCTGTCCACCGTTTCTTCATGGCTGATCCCGGATTGCACTCAACCCATACACCTGCCTTCTTGCCATATCCATTGATGCCCTGACCGTTCAGGAAACAATCAACTTCCACCTTAAATACCCGCCTGGACATGGCCTCCACCGCAGTCTGTGACAGGTTCACTCCTCTCAGGCTAAAACAAGTCTCCCTTACCTAAAAGATAGACCCTCGATTTTGAGTTTGTGCCCTGTAGCTCTGGATACCCCTACCATAGGAAACACCCTCTCCATATCCACCCAATCTAGTCCTTTCAATATCAAGTAGGTTTCAATCATATCTCCCCCCCACCCCACCCCACCTCCGCATTCTTCTAAATTCCAGTGAGTACAGGCCCAAAGCTGCCAAACGCTCCTCATGTGATTCCCGGAATCATCTTTATGAGCCTCCTCTGGGCTCTCTCCAATGACAACACATCCTTTGAGATAAGGGGCCCAAAACTGTTGGCAATACTTTTCTGTTAGTTTAAAGCAGGAATCGCTGTCAGTCCCATTCACCCCACGTACTGTACCTTGGCCAGGGTTTTCGCCATCTCGAACGTTCCGACCGTGTCCATGTTGGCCGCTATGATGGGGATGCCGCTGTACGACTGCTTGGAGTTACGGAACAAGAAGCTCCTCTTCAAGTCCACCTGCAGGAGGGGAGGAACCAGAGAATGGAACGAGGCTTGATCGACTGAACATTGTCAACTCTTGCTCTATGAATGAAATGGTCCGCGACAGGACTGCGCTGAGGGGGTCTCTACAGTTTACCCGGGGGGGGGGGGGAAGGAGAATCCAGAATAAAGGGTTACAAAGGAGACTTGGAGGAATTTGCTCTGTGGGCGGGTGGGAAATCTTGGGAATTGTCTTCTGCAGAGGGCAAGTCATCGGATATACTCAAGGGCAGGACAGACGAGGGAGGCAGTGATTTGCAAATCTTCCTAGCTGAAGAATTTTCTCCTTAAAATCCTTCTTGGGATTATTAATCCTACGCTTGCACCTGGATTAGGGCGAGGCACTGCAGAAATCTCTGAAAGTAACACCACCAGTGGTGTAAAAAGCATTTGGCACAGTGGCTTTCATTAGATAAAGTACCAGGTGCTGCAGCTGGACCCCACGTCATAGTTACTGTTGCGGAGTTCCGGTTACCACACTGCAGGAAGGATGAGGTTAAATTGCAGAGGCTATGGAAAGGTTTCTCAAGGCTGTTGCTTGTACAGCAGGTGTTTGAGTTTATAGAGTGTAGAAGACTACGGGATCAGGTGCTGGTCAAAGAACCTGTTACGGAACCGGGACTGGATGCAAGCCGGTTTAGGAGGGCTTCCCGATTTTCGCGTGCAACCAGATCTGGACAAAGCCTTTGCCAAGTAAAGATGCCCCCGCCTCATCCACACAGCCCTCCCACCGCAGCAAGAGCCTGTGGACAGTGTGCCCCCCACCCCCTGTGGAATGCCGGGCGAGCCCAGGCATTCCCTTCGTGCCACTGCAGAACCATTCAGAAACCTGGCAAAATGCGGCAGCGTGTCCAAGACTAGGGCTGTGGGGATGACGGTGGTGGTGAGGAGATGGGGGTACATAAAGAGCCTCCCCTCCTGCACCGGTATGAACAGCCTCCGCGATGCTTTTGACCACACCCCCTCCATTGCAGAATGGGAAAATGTCCCCTGGGGAGAGCTGGCGTAATTGTAACCCGGGAACAAGCCGGAATTATCTGGCCAGACACGGGCATCAGCCACACCACCCCCCCCCCCCCCCCAGCTCCACTTAGACGAGGAGTGTTGTGGCGTTCCACCCTCGAACTACGCCCGGCTCGTGGATGGGGAGCTTAGGCGGATTTGCAGTCCCCATTCCACCGCAAGAGTCCCTGGAGGCAGAGGAGAGGGGTATGGGCAGGTCCTGGAGGTAACGTTTCCTTTCACAAGCCCGATGTCTCTGGCCCAGATGCCAAGGTGCCCGCCACCCAGCGAGCTGTACCTCGCTCCGGCTTTTCAGCGTGCTCCGCTTGGGCCGGAGCAGGACGTCCTTGAAGTCCAGCTTAATGTCGTTGTCTATTCGGGGCATTCTCCCTTGGGGGCAGGGGGTTCTTTACGGGGTACTTGGCCTTTGTTGTTGGGGGGGGGGTGGTGGTGGTCACAAAATGGCTTCCTCCTCCTGCTCGCCACGTGATCGGCCGACTTGGCGCCTTCGGGACCCGGTCATGTGATCCTCCAACCCTCACGCGGTGGTCTCGAGGGAGAGTCTCGCGCCGTCTGTTCCCCCACCGCCGTCACTACTTCACTCCTGCGGCAGGAAAGGACAGCGTGCGCATGCCTGACGTGGTACGTCCACTACCCGCCAATCGCGGCTCTCCCCGCCGCGCGCCATGCACGCCGGGAAATGTAGTCTGGCTGCGCTTCGCCTCCGTTGCGAACGCCAAGCCTGTGGAAAATTGTGTATTAAATTTTACACGAAGTAGTTTTGGAGACATATCTGATTTACGTATCTTGAGGAAAAATCGAATGAAATATTATAAATGACGTGATCAGTTGGAAGAGTCAGGAAAGGCGCGGCGTCAAATCGTGCGGCAAAAAAAAATGAGAAAAAGCCGCGTCGTGATTGGCCGCACCGCTGGCGCAGCAACGTCCTGATTGGGCTATTTCTTGCAGAACGGCGCCACTATTGGTTAGGATCGATCTTCCATTGGAATCACGATGGGACAACTGAAGCCCTGGTTGGATTGGCCGAAGGGAGGCTCGGTGTCGGGGGGGGGGGAACCGGCGTCGAGACACATTCCAGCGTCGCAATTGGCTGATCCGGGGCGGGCGCCGGCTTGTGATTGGTTGCGGCGGAGGGGGGCCGAGAAACAGGGCGAGAGCGCACGGCGATTGGCTGGCGGCGGGCGGTGCGACCCCGGATGTTAATGACCTCAGCGCGGAGACGGCGGCGGCGAACCGAGAGAGGCGAGGATGCTGATTAAAGTGAAGGTGAGAGCGGGGCGGTGGGGCCGATACCCCCCTCGCTGATCCACCCTTCCCACCCCCCCCCTTTCCTGAGCCTGGCCGTGGCCCCCACTACCCTCTCCTCCGTCCCCCTAGCAGATGCACCCTCGGCTGGGTGTCCCCACCCCGGCTCTAAGTTCATTCACTTAATGCCTCCCCATCGCCCTGTAATCCCGCATTCCCCCCACCCCCATGATCCCTATCCCAGGTATCAGCAGCCTGCCTGCCCAGTGATAAATAATACAGTGTGTTCAATACAGGATAATCAGTACGATGCAGTACTCATCGTGTGGCCTCAGCAATAACTCCCTGGGCCCCGAACTCAGGGCCAATCTCACTGAGGCGCCACTTCATCAAGCTCTGCACGTGCATTCCTCGGTCTGTCTCTGACTATAACACTCCCCATGGCCCTATCATTCGCGGTGTAAGTCCGACTCGAGACGCAAGAGGTGCTGCAGGTGGTGGAAATCCAAAGCAGTACACACAATATGCTAGAGGAGCCTGGCAGGTCAGGCAGCATCTATGGATGGGGATCGGGACTTCCATCAAGTCCTATCCTGGTCTGATCTCTCAAAATGCAGAACTAGTGTGGATGGAAAGCCAGTTTTTAATCCACAGCCCAAATAACCGGATGATCAAGATCTGTCTTAATTTTTTTTTAACCTAAACAATCTATCTGTTTTAGTATCGTATACAAGCCTATTATCAATGCTTTCTATATTTTCATAAAAAAACATTGTGTAAATTACAAACAACAAAGGCCCCAGTATCAACTTCTGGCACACTTCTCAATGTGGGACTCCAGCCAGAAAGACAATCTTCAACCATCCACTAAACCAATTGTAGATCCAATCCGTTATCTCCTCCCGGATCCCATGCAATCTGACCTTCCAAATTAGCTTGTCATGTGGGGCTAAAAATCTACTTCAGCAACATCCATGCCCCTACCCTCGTCTCCCCTCTTGGTTACATGCTCAGAGAATGCCAAGAGCTTTGTCAGGCGTTACTTTCCACTCAGGAAGCCGTGCTGACTGTCCCGAATCAGACGTTTTTTTCTCCAATTGTTGCTGGATCCCACCCCCTGCAGCAATTCACCCACCACCGATGTCAGACTCACCAGCCTGTCATCTCCTGGCTTGTTTGTTCTATCCTTTTTGAACATTGGCACCACATTAGCTGCTCTCCAGTCCTCTAGAAACTCGCACTCGTGCCCAGAGAGGGAGCAACGACTTCCAGAATTTCTTCTCAAGTCCCCACCGGTGTGGCTTGGCGAATTTGTCCACCTTAAGGCATCCAGTAGTTCTTGCTGCTACATCGTGCGTGGTTCAAGACAACACCTTTCAATTCCCTCCCCCCCCCTCCGTTTCCTCAGCTTCCATCTTTTTCTCTTCAATAAAAACTGAAGAAAAGTATTCCTTAGAAATCTCTCCCGTTTCCTTTGGCTCCACATGCAAACGGCTATGCTAATTTTTTTGCCCTTCTCACTTCTCTCAAATGGATTCCTACACTTGCAGTCATAAAGCGATCTGACATTCAAAGTAAATTTATTATCGAAGTACATGTATGTCATCGTATACACCCCGAGATTCATTTTCTTGCAGGCATACTCAGTAGATCCATAATAGAATCGATTAAAAAATCGTATCAACTTGGTTTTCAACAAACTGTGTAAATATAAATGGAAGGAAATAATAATAAAAAAATAAATAAATAAGCAATAAATATCGAGGGCATGAGATGAAGAGTCCTTGGAAGTGAGTGTGTAGGTTGTGGGAACATTTCAACAATGGGGCAAGAAAAGTTCTCCCCTTTGGTTCAAGAGCCTGATGGTTGAGGAATCAGAATGAGGTTTATTATCAATGGCATATGTTGTGGAATTTGTTAACTTAACAGCAGCAGTTCAATGAAATATCTGATAAATATGGAAAATATTAAATCAATTATAGTAAGTCTATATAATAGTTAAATTTAAAATAGTGCAAAAATGGTCATAGAAACATAGAAAATAGGTGCAGGAGTAGGCCATTTGGCCCTTCGAGCCTGCACCGCCATTCGGTATGATCATGGCTGATCATCCAGCTCAGAACCCTGTACCTGCTTTCTCTCCATACCCCCGATCCCTTTAGCCACAAGGGCCATATCTAACTCCCTCTTAAATATAGCCAAAGAACCGGCCTCAACTGTTTCCTGTGGCAGAGAATTCCACAGATTCACCACTCTGTTTTTCCTCATCTCGGTCCTAAAAGGCTTCCCCTTTATCCTTAAACTGTGACCCCTCGTTATGGACTTCCCCAACATCAGAAACAATCTTCCTGCATCTAGCCTGTCCAATCCCTTTAGAATTTTATACACTTCAATAAGATCCCCCCCTCAATCTTCTAAATTCCAGTGAGTATAAACCTAGTTGATCCAGTGTTTCTTCATATGAAAGTCCTGCCATCCCAGGAATCAAACTGGTGAACCTTCTTTGTACTCTCGCTATGACAAGAATGTCTTTCCTCAGATTAGGGGACCAAAACTGCACACAATATTCTAGATGCGGTCTCACCAAGGCCTTGTACAACTGCAGTAGAACCTCCCTGCTCCTGTACTCAAATCCTTTTGCTATGAATGCCAACATACCATTTGCCTTTTTCACCGCCTGCTGTACCTGCATGCCCACCTTCAATGACTGGTGTACAATGATACCCAGGTCTCGTTGCATCTCCCCTTTTCCTAATCGGTCACCGTTCAGATAATAATCTGTTTTCCTGTTCTTGCAACCAAAGTGGATAACCTCACATTTATCCACATTAAATTGCATCTGCCATGAATTTGCCCACTCACCTAACCTATCCAAGTCACCCTGCATCCTCTTAGCATCCTCCTCACAGCTAACACCGCCGCCCAGCTTTGTGTCATCCGCAAACTTGGAGATGCTGCATTTAATTCTCTCGTCTAAATCATTAATATATATTGTAAACAACTGGGGTCCCAGCACTGAGCCTTGCGGTACCCCACTAGTCACTGCCTGCCATTCCGAAAAGGTCCAGTTTACTCCCACTCTTTGCTTCCTGTCTGCCAACCAATTCTCTATCCACATCATTACTATACCCCCAATACTGTGTGCTTTAAGTTTGCACACTAATCTCCTGTGTGGGACCTTGTCAAAAGCCTTTTGAAAATCTAAATATACCACATCCACTGGTTCTCCCCATCCAGTCTACTAGTTACATCTTCAAAAAATTCTGTAAGATTCGTCAGACGTGACTTTCCTTTCACAAATCCATGCTGACTTTGTCCGATGATTTCACCTCTTTCCAAATGTGCTGTTATCACATCTTTGATAACCAACTCTAGCATTTTCCCCACCACCGATGTCAGACTAATGGGTCTATAATTCCCCGGTTTCTCTCTCCCTCCTTTTTTAAAAAGTGGGGTTACATTAGCCACCCTCCAATCCTCAGGAACTAATCCAGAATCTAAGGAGTTTTGAAAAATTATCACTAATGCATCCACTATTTCTTGGGCTACTTCCTTAAGCACTCTGGGATGCAGACCATCTGGCCCTGGGGATTTATCTGCCTTTAATCCCTTCAATTTACCTAACACCACTTCCCTACTAACATGTATTTCCCTCAGTTCCTCCATCTCACTAGACCCTCGGTCCCTTACTATTTCCGGAAGATTATTTATGTCCTCCTTAGTGAAGACAGAACCAAAGTAGTTATTCAATTGGTCTGCCATGTCTCTGTTCCCTATGATCAATTCACCTGTTTCTGACTGTAAGGGACCTACATTTGTCTTGACCAATCTTTTTCTTTTCACGTATCTATAAAAGCTTTTACAGTCAGTTTTTATGTTCCCTGCCAGCTTTCTCTCACAATCTTTTTTCCCTTTCCTAATTAAGCCCTTTGTTCTCCTCTGCTGGTCTCTGAATTTCCCCCAGTCCTCAGGTGTGCCGCTTTCTTTTGCTAATTTATATGTTTCTTCTTTGGACTTGATACTATCCCTAATTTCCCTTGTCAGCCACGGGTGCACTACCTTCCCTGGTTTATTCTTTTGCCAAAGTGGGATAAACAATTGTTGTAGTTCATCCATGCGATCTTTAAATGCTTGCCATTGCATTCCACCGTCAACTCTTTAAGTATCATTTGCCAGTCTATCTTAGCTAATTCACGTCTCATACCTGCAAAGTTACCCTTTTTTAAGTTCAGGATCTTTGTTTCTGAATTAACTATATCACTCTCCATCTTAATGAAGAATTCCACCATATTATGGTCACTCTTACCCAAGGGGCCTCGCACAACAAGATTGCTAACTAACCCTTCCTCATTGCTCAATAACCAATCTAGAATGGCCTGCTTTCTAGTTGGTTCCTTGACATGTTGGTTAAGAAAACCATCCCGCATACATTCCAAGAAATCCTCTTCCTCAGCACCCTTACCAATTTGGTTCACCCAATCTATATGTAGATTGAAGTCACCCATTATAACTACTGTTCCTTTATTGCACACATTTCTGATTTCCTGTTTAATGCCATCCAACCTCACTACTACTGTTAGGTGGCCTGTACACAACTCCCACCAGCGTTTTCTGCCCCTTAGTGTTATGCAGCTCTACCCATATCGATTCCACATCCTCCAGGCTAATGTCCTTCCTTTTTATTGCGTTAATCTTCTCTCTAACCAGCAATGCTTCCCCACCTCCTTTTCTTTCCTGTCTATCCCTCCTGAATATTGAATATCCCTGGATGTTGAGCTCCCATCCTTGGTCACCCTGGAGCCATGTCTCTGTGATCCCAACTATATCATATTCATTAATAACTATCTGCACATTCAATTCATCCACCTTGTTACAAATGCTCCTCGCATTGACACACAAAGCCTTCAGGCTTGTTTTTACAACACTCTTAGCCCTTATACAATTATGTTGAAAAGTGGCTCTTTTTGCTTTTAGCCCTGGATTTGCCTGCCTGCCACTTTTACTTTTCACCTTACTACTTTTTGCTTCTACCCTCATTTTACACCCCTCTGTCTCACTGCACTTGTTCCCATCCCCCTGCCACATTAGTTTAAAGCCTCCTGAACAGCAGTAGCAAATGCTCCCCCTAGGACATTGGTTCCAGTCCAGCCCAGGTGCAGACCGTCCTGTTTATACCGGTCCCACCTCCCCCAGAACTGGTTCCAATGCCCCAGAAATTTGAATCCCTCCCCCTTGCACCATTTTTTAAGCCATGTATTCAACTGAAATATCCTCCTATTTCTACTCTGACTAGCACGTGGCACTGGTAGTAATCCAGAGATTATTACCTTTGTGGTCCTACTTTTTAGATTATCTCCTAACTCCCTAAATTCACCTTGTAGGACCTCATCCCGTTTTTTTTACCTATATCGTTGGTACTTATGTGCACCACGACCACTGGCTGTTCACCCTTCCACCAGAATGTCCTGCAGCCGCTCAGAGACATCCTTGACCCTTGCATCAGGGAGGCAACATACCATCCTGGAGTCTCGTTTGCGGCTGCAGAAACGCCTACCTATTCCCCTTACAATCGAATCCCCTATCACTATAGCTCTCCCACTCCTTTTCCTTCCCTCCTGTGCTGCAGAGCCACCCATGGTGCAATGAGCTTGGCTGCTGCTGCCTTCCCCTCATGAGACATCTCCCCCAACAGTATCCAAAACAGTATATCTGTTTAGGAGGGAGATGACCTCAGGGGACTGCTGCACTACCTGCCTACTGCTACACTGTCTAGTGGCCACCCCTTCCCTTTCTGCCTGTGCAGCCTTTACCTGCGGTGTGGCCAACTCACTGAACCTGCTATTCACGACTTTCTCAGCATCGCGGATGCCCCAGTATGAATCCAATACTTTTTAAAGAAGTGAGGTAGTGCTCATGGGTTGAATGTGCATTTTAGGAATCGAATGGCAGAGGAGATGAAGCTGTTCTTGAATCATTGCGTGTGTGCCTTCAGGCTTCTGTACCTCCTCCCTGATGGTGGCAATGAGAACAAGGCATGACCTGGGTGATAGGAGTCTATAATGACGGACTCTGCCTTCCTGAGGCACCACCCCTTGAAGATGTCTGGGATGCTACGCAGACTCCCAGGAGCTGACTAGTTTTACAATTTCCTGTAGCTTCTTTCGATCCTGTGCAGTAGTCCCTTCCCGCCGTGCCAGACGGTGATGTAGCCAGTCAGAATGCTCTCCACGCTACATCTGTAGAAGTTTTTGAGTATCTTTGGTGGCAAACCAAATCTCCTCAAGCTGATGTAACTCCTACATGGTGGTAACTGTTCCTCATTATTAACTAGATTCTCTAGTTGACACACAATAAATGCCTCCTGAACCACAGCACCAATACCTCTCAACAGCTGGGGTTCACAAAACCTACTGGCCTTAATCCTAAAAAGAGCACACAGGCCCTGAAACTCTTGACGTCACACTTCGAAAGGGCGCACACTTGGCAGAAAGTTGTAAACTGAGCCGGCTCCTCCCCGGTAACCAGGACATTGTCAAAAGGCGATGCCTCAGAAAGGCAGCAAGTCTTTTATATTACTTATAAATGATTAAATAATAATCATTTATTATTTATGATAATAAATGACTTTTTATTGTCACTTCGACCATAACTGCTGGTACAGTGCATAGTAAAAATGAGACAACGTTTTTCAGGACCATGGTGTTACATGGAACAATACAAAAACTACACTGAACTACGTAAAAACTACGCAAGACTACAGACCTACCCAGAACTGCATAATGCGCACAAAACATTGCAGGCATTACAATAAATACAATAGGCACAGTAGAGGACAGTAAGTTGGTGTCAGTCCAGGCTCCGGGTATTGAGGAGTCTGATGGCTTGGGGGAAGAAACTGTTACATAGTCTGGTCGTGAGAGCCCGAATGCTCCGGTGCCTTTTCCCAGACGGCAGGAGGGAGAAGAGTTTGTATGAGGTCCATCACTAAGGACCCACATCGCACAGGACTCAAGCTCTTCTCATTACTACCATCAGAGCTTGGAGACACACACTCAAAGTTTCAGGAACGGGGTTTTCCCCTCCGCAATCATAATTCCGAGTGAACAATGAATCCATGTACACTACCCCTTTTTGTGCTACTTCTTTACATTTACATGCAGTGGATTCCAGTTCATCGGGATCAGTACATTGTGGCCCAATTACCTGAAGTTTTCTGGAGATAGTTCAAAAGTACAAAAAACAAACAATCTGAGGAACAGATTATGTATCTAAGTGAAATAGAGAACATTACCAATACCACTAAAATACTATGAAACTGCGAATAGTTATCGACAGAGGAATTCGTCCAGAGTATGCTGCCATATTCTTCTGTCTGTAAATGAACAAAGTGATCAAAAACAGTGCTTTTTGGCCCAAATGGATAGCGTAACACAGGCCCGAATTCCAATTAATTGGAACTCACTCTATTTTCTGTAGTTATAGTTGTTATTATGAATTGCGTTGCGCTGCTGGTGCAAAACCACGTGTTTCACGACATGCCCCAGTGATAGTAAACCTGATTCTCCTTTCCTTACAAACAATCTCATCCGATCAATGTCTGGCGGATCCCAGCAAATGGCTCCAAAACTTTGCTGTGCCAGAGTTGGTGGGGCCTTAATCTGTGAGGCAGTCGTATCAGTCCTCTTTGCTATTTTAAAAAATGATAAAATGATGACTGCTCACTGACAGACACTTCCACCACTGCCCTACCCCACTCCCCACAGAGGGGTCCAGTGTTACGCCCTTCCTCGGCCTTAGAGTAGGTTAAAGGGTGGTCACAACATTGTGGACTGAATGGCCTGAACTCTGCTATAATGTAATGTTCTGTGTTCTCTTTATTTACTTACTGCCCGTTACACCGCTGGCACTTAGGGCAGCGCTGAAGGTCCTCCAGCTCCCTCTCTGTAAAGAAGGACTCTTCATTGCGGTCTCTGAAACAAATTTTTGATCAGTCAGCTGAACCTGGAGGACCGATGGACCGCTCTTAGTCTGGCCTCTGCCCCCTGACCCGTTTGGCATAGGTGACCTGACGAAGGGCCAAAGCGCAAAGCCCTGACTCCAGCCAACTTGGTCCTCCAGGTCATTGAGGCACGGGAGTGTTCTCTCTACTAGGTTCCTCTATGTAATCGTAAAGGAGGTTTTCTTGGACATGCTAATCAAATTCCAGTATCAATGGCCCAGTCAGTGTTAGGGAGGAAGTTAAAGTCTCTTGCTTGCTGAAATCTCTATACATCTGCTCCTCTAGTTCACACTGACCTCCCTCTTTCTTTCCTTTAAGACACTGACTGGGAAGGAGATTGAAATCGACATCGAACCCACTGACAAGGTGAGATCTCGGCTAACTCGTTTATTACTGCCACATGTACTGAGGTAAGGCGTGAAGCCTTGTGTAACCACAAGAGATTCTGCAGGGGCTGGAAACCCAGAGGGACGATCACAAAATGCTGCAGGAACTCAGCCATTAGGATGGGAAACAGTTTCTTCCCTCAGGCCGTTAGGCTTCAGAACTTCCTGTCGCATTTGAAGTGTCACTGGTTAATCTGTTCCGTACCCTACAATGTTTAAATTATGTTCTTTATGTGTAATTCATCTGTAAGTTTTATCCTTGCTTTCACAAGTTATTGTGTGTTATACGTACTACTGTGCTTTACTCCCTGGCTTGGAGAAACGTCTCGTTTGACAGTATACGTGTATGTGGTTAAATGACAGTAATACTGTGAGCAGTTTTGGCCTCACTTCTAAAGCGGAGAGTCCAGAGGAGATTCACAAAACAATGATCCTGGAAATGAAAGGGTTAATGTTCGGGGAATGTTTGATGGCTCTGGAGTTGCTGGAATTCAGAAGTACAAGGGGCTATAGCATTGAAATCTATCGTATTCAATGCAAAGGCCTAGGTAGAGTGGGTGTGACCTTTAAGCCTGGGACCGGACGACCCAGCCTCAGAGTGCAAGACCATCCCTTCAGAACAGAGCTGACGAATTTCTTTAGCCAGAGGATGGAGACCAAGTCATTAGGTATATTTAAAGTGGACGGGAGGTCCTCGATGAGTAAGGGAGTCAAGGGTTACGGGGAGAAAGGGGTTGAGAGGGCAAATAAATCTGCCATGATGGAATGGCGGAGTTGGACACTGAGGGATGAACTTGTAAAGGTTGATAAAATTATGCGGGGCACAGATGTGGTGGATGGTCAGTCTTTTTCCCCAGAGAGGTGGGGGGTGGTATGTGGAACGAGCTGGTAGGAGGCAGGTACAGTTAAAGTCAGTTGTACTAGTGCAAGGATGGGAATGGCAAAGGGCAGGGGTTCCCAACCTCTTTTATGCCATGGGCCCCTGCCGTTAACCGAGGGGTCCGTGAAGCCCTGGAATGGGAACACAGGATGAAATGGGTTGAAGGATTCAATTTAATGTCAGAGAAATATGTACAATATGCATCCAGAAATTCTTTTTCTTTGCAAAACATCCACAAAAACAGAGAAGTGCCCCAAAGAATGAAATGTGGGAACCCCAAACTCCCCCGACCACACCGGCAAGACAAAAAGCACACCGGCTACCTGGCAAGGGAGAGGAAGGTGTCCCCCGGGAGACATAACAACCTGCTGGTTTACGACCTTAAAAGGTCCGTTCGTTGCTTTTCACGAGCCCTGTACAAGAAGATTGCAAAGATCTTATGTCTTCGGGCCCATAGCGAAAGATTTTCCGGCTTCCCCGATGACACGCGAGTCTCCGGCTGTGACACCGACCCTGGATCTGCCCGTCTCCAGAGCCCTGAGATATTAGTCTTCCAAACAGCAAAAACCAGGCCACCTCTCAGGCCGACCCCTTGGCGTGCCGAACGGCCAGTCCTGGAACACCAGGCAGCCTCTCAGGCCGACCCCTTGGCGTGCCGAACGGCCGGTCCTGGAACACCAGGCAGCCTCTCAGGCCGACCCCTTGGCGTGCCGAACGGCCGGTCCTGGAACACCAGGCAGCCTCTCAGGCCGACCCCTTGGCGTGCCAAACGGCCGGTCCTGGAACACCAGGCAGCCTCTCAGGCCGACCCCTTGGCGTGCCGAACGGCCGGTCCTGGAACACCAGGCAGCCTCTCAGGCCGACCCCTTGGCGTGCCGAACGGCCGGTCCTGGAACACCAGGCAGCCTCTCAGGCCGACCCCTTGGCGTGCCAAACGGCCGGTCCTGGAACACCAGGCAGCCTCTCAGGCCGACCCCTTGGCGTGCCGAACGGCCGGTCCTGGAACACCAGGCAGCCTCTCAGGCCGACCCCTTGGCGTGCCGAACGGCCGGTCCTGGAACACCAGGCAGCCTCTCAGGCCGACCCCTTGGCGTGCCGAACGGCCGGTCCTGGAACACCAGGCAGCCTCTCAGGCCGACCCCTTGGCGTGCCGAACGGCCGGTCCTGGAACACCAGGCAGCCTCTCAGGCCGACCCCTTGGCGTGCCGAACGGCCGGTCCTGGAACACCAGGCAGCCTCTCAGGCCGACCCCTTGGCGTGCCAAACGGCCGGTCCTGGAACACCAGGCAGCCTCTCAGGCCGACCCCTTGGCGTGCCGAACGGCCGGTCCTGGAACACCAGGCAGCCTCTCAGGCCGACCCCTTGGCGTGCCGAACGGCCGGTCCTGGAACACCAGCCCACCTCTCAGGCCGACCCCTTGGCGTGCCGAACGGCCGGTCCTGGAACACCAGGCCACCTCTCAGGCCGACCCCTTGGCGTGCCGAACGGCCGGTCCTGGAACACCAGGCAGCCTCTCAGGCCGACCCCTTGGCGTGCCGAACGGCCAGTCCTGGAACACCAGGCAGCCTCTCAGGCCGACCCCTTGGCGTGCCTAACGGCCGGTCCTGGAACACCAGGCAGCCTCTCAGGCCGACCCCTTGGCGTGCCGAACGGCCGGTCCTGGAACACCAGGCAGCCTCTCAGGCCGACCCCTTGGCGTGCCTAACGGCCGGTCCTGGAACACCAGGCAGCCTCTCAGGCCGACCCCTTGGCGTGCCAAACGGCCGGTCCTGGAACACCAGGCAGCCTCTCAGGCCGACCCCTTGGCGTGCCGAACGGCCAGTCCTGGAACACCAGGCAGCCTCTCAGGCCGACCCCTTGGCGTGCCGAACGGCCGGTCCTGGAACACCAGGCAGCCTCTCAGGCCGACCCCTTGACGTTTTGAACGGCCGGTCCTGGAACACCAGGCAGCCTCTCAGGCCGACCCCTTGGCGTGCCGAACGGCCGGTCCTGGAACACCAGGCAGCCTCTCAGGCCGACCCCTTGGCGTGCCGAACGGCCAGTCCTGGAACACCAGGCAGCCTCTCAGGCCGACCCCTTGACGTTTTGAACGGCCGGTCCTGGAACACCAGGCAGCCTCTCAGGCCGACCCCTTGGCGTGCCGAACGGCCGGTCCTGGAACACCAGGCAGCCTCTCAGGCCGACCCCTTGGCGTGCCGAACAGCCGGTCCTGGAACACCAGGCAGCCTCTCAGGCCGGCCCCTTGGCGTGCCGAACGGCCGGTCCTGGAACACCAGGCAGCCTCTCAGGCCGACCCCTTGGCGTGCCAAACGGCCGGTCCTGGAACACCAGGCAGCCTCTCAGGCCGACCCCTTGGCGTGCCGAACGGCCGATCCTGGAACACCAGGCAGCCTCTCAGGCCGGCCCCTTGGCGTGCCAAACAATGGCTGGTGTTGAAACCCCGAGAACGGGTCCCGTTCCCGCAAAGAACCGAAGTCAGTGTGTATCACCAGGTCAGGGTCTCCCAAAGAACCCTGAAAGGGAAAAATAGAGATATTAAAGATGGAAATAGAGCTGTTTTGGAAGATGCAAGCAAAGGAGTCGCCATTTAGCTCCATCTTAACTCTGCCTCCATCTCCGAGTGTTTTGTGTGGCGGGGGCAGATATCACGGTTGGCGTGGCTGAGCTGGTTTGTGAGGCTTCAGTCAGACAAAACGGTCCTGAAACAGGCAAGTAGGGGCAGTGTAGATGGGAGGGAGGGGACCGGCGTGGATGTAATGGGCTGAAGGACCTGTTTCGGTGCAGTGACTGTATCCAGGCAGGCCAGAGTTGGTGTGGGGTTGTGGATGGGTGGGGGGGGGTTGGTGGATGCTGTTCTGCTGAACCAAGCGGCTTGTTTCTGCTGGGCAGGTGGAGAGGATTAAAGAGCGCGTGGAGGAGAAGGAGGGGATTCCCCCACAACAACAGCGCCTCATCTACAGTGGAAAACAGATGTGAGTGTTCGGGGGCATGGAGGGGGTGTGGTTACAATGGCGGGGAGGGTGGTTACGGTGATGGCTGGGAGGAGGAAGATCCGCGTCCGCGCTCACCTCGTGCTGCGGGGAACTTGGGAGAGAAGACCGGGTGCCTGAACAGTTGGGCGGACACGCATAGTCGCTCACCCTCCTATAACCAGGGTGCAGAAAGAGTCAGAATCAGGTGTCATGAAATTCGTTTCTCTTTTGTGGCTGCAGTACAGTGCTGGGCGTTAAAAAATACTCACACAACACACACAAAATGTTGGTGGAACACAGCAGGCCAGGCAGCATCTATAGGGAGAAGTACTGTCGACATTTCAGGCCGAGACCCTTCGTCAGGACTGTGTCTATGTCTGCAGATGCTGGAAATTCAAACAACAACACACACAAAATGCTGGTGAAACACAGCAGGCCAGGCAGCATCTATAGGGAGAAGCACTGTCGACATTAACAACAACACACACAAAATGCTGGTGGAACACAGCAGGCCAGGCAGCGTCTATAGAGAGAAGCACTGTCGACATTAACAACAACACACACAAAATGCTGGTGGAACACAGCAGGCCAGGCAGCATCTATGGGGAGAAGCACTGTCAACATTAACAACAACACACACAAAATGCTGGTGGAACACAGCAGGCCAGGCAGCATCTGTAGGGAGAAGCACTGTCGACATTAACAACAACACACACAAAATGCTGGTGGAACACAGCAGGCCAGGCAGCATCTATAGGGAGAAGCACTGTCGACATTAACAACAACACACACAAAATGCTGGCGGAACACAGCAGGCCAGGCAGTATCTATAGGGAGAAGCACTGTCGACATTTCGGGCCGAGACCCTTCGTCAGGACTGTGTCTATGTCTGCAGATGCTGGAAATTCAAACAACAACACACACAAAATGCTGGTGGAACACAGCAGGCCAGGCAGCATCTGTAGGGAGAAGCACTGTCGACATTTTGGGCCAAGATACAGTGCTGGACATTAAAAAATACTATATGTTACAGGAAGAAATAGATAAATATTGCAAAAAGACAGCAAGATAGTTAGGTAGTGTTCATGGGTTCATTGACCATTTAGAAATCTAATAGTGGAGGAGAAGAAGCTGTTCCTGAAATGTTGAGTGGGTCTTCAGACTCCTGTACCTCCTCCCTGATAGTAGTAATGAACAGAGGGCATGTCCTGGATGCCATTTTGAAGATGTGGGGAGGCTTGAGCCTGTGATGGAACTTTGCCAGCTTTGGGCCTGTACACACTGGAATTTAGAACAATGTAGAGATGTCATTGAAACTTACTGACTGTTGAAAGGTCTAGATAGGGTGGAGGTGGAGAGGATGTTTCCAATGGTGGGGGTATCCAGAGCTACAGGGCACAGCCTCAAAATTGAGGGAGGACTTTTTAGAAAAGGATTTTTTTTTTGGCCAGAGAGGAGTGAATCTGAAATGCTCTACCACAGAGGCCAAGTCCATGGGTATATTGTTGTTGATGGTTTCCTGAACGGTCAGGGCATCAAAGGATATGGTGAGAAGGCAGGTGTATGGGGTTGACTTGGATCCAGGATCGGCCATGATGGAATGGCGAGCAGACTCGATGGGCTGAATGGCCTATTGCTCTAAGGTGCCATACATGAGGCTGTTTAACAAGCCATGCGCCCATGATATTACAGGAAAGATTCTAGCCTGAATAAACTGAACGGGAGGAGGCAAAGAGAACTTTTCCTGGCCGGCTGCCGGTGACTTGTTGTGTTCCGCAGGGTCTGTGTTGGGACCACTTCTTACCACATTTTTTTTGTAAGTGATTTGGATGATGGAATTGTTGGCTTTATTGCAAAGTTACTAGATGGTAAGAAGATAGATGGAGGGGCAGGTAATTTTGAGGAAGTAGAGAGGCTATAGAAAAACTTAGACCAATTAGGAGAATGGACGAGGAAGTGGAAGATGGAATACAATGTATGGTCATGCACTTTGGTAGAAGAAATGAAAGGATTGACTATTTTCTAAATGGAGAGAAAATACAAAAAGAACGGAGGCAGAAAGGGACTTGGGAGCCTTGTGTCGGATTCCCTAGAGGTTAATTTGCAGGTTGAGATCAAATGCAACGTTAGCATTCATTTCAAGACTAGAATATAAAAGCAAGGATGTAATGTTGAGGCTTTATAAAGCACTGGTGAGGCCTCACTTGGAGTATTGTGAGCAGTTCTGGACCCCTTATCTAAGAAAGGATGTGCTGAAACTGAGAGGGTTCAAAGGAGGCTCAGGAAGATAATTCCAGGATTGAATGGCTTGTCATATAAAGAGTTTGATGGCTCTGGGCTTGTATTCACTGGAACTCAGAAAAATAAGAGGTGACCTAATTGAAACGTGTCAAGTGGTGAAAGGCTTTGATAGAGCGGATGTGGAGCGGCTGGGTCCTGTGGCGGGAGAGTCTAAGACAAGAGGACACAGCCTCCCAATAGAGGGGGCGCCCTTTTAGAATGGAGAGGAGAAGGAATTTCTTTAGCCAGAGAGTGGTTAACCTGTGGAGTTTGTTATCACAGGCGGCTACGGAGCGCAAGTGTTCATGTATATGTAAGCCAGAGGTTGATTGGTCAGGGGAGAAGGCAAGAGATTGGGGCAGACAGGAAAAATAGGTCAGCCAGGATGAAATGGTAGAGCAGACTCGATGGGCCAAATGGCCTGATTCAGTTCCTGTATCTTACGGCCTTGCTGATCTTGAGGACAAGGTTGTAGTTATGACAGCACTCAAGCAGCCATTCTATCTCCGGTACGCCTCCTCATCGCCAGTTAAACCCTCTGGAGTGGCTCAGATTTCGGGGAGGGGTTGTATCCAGGTCGGCTGAGAATGAAGAAGGAATGGGATGGACCTTGATAACGCAATTTCCTTTTCACAACAGGAATGATGAGAAAACAGCAGCGGACTATAAGATACAAGGAGGGTCCGTGCTCCACCTGGTCCTGGCCTTGAGAGGAGGAACTCGATGACGGCAGGGCAAGGGGGTGGTTGGGTGAAGCCTGTCCCCCCCCCCCCCCCCCACGTTAACTTTGTGATCCCACACCACGTGCCTCCCTCTGCAGACCCCCCACCACCCCCCCACCTCACTTGTTTGACGGCACTCGCCAGAACAGTTTGCATCTGGTTTTGTGGGATCCTCTTTCGATGTCGAGGCACATCAGCTTCTAATTTCTCGGGTTACGTTGTCTCGGTCCGCTGTACACCCCCCCCCCCCCCTCACCGACCCCAGCACCGGGAGGGGACATGGACGCTGGGGCATCGGAGCAGGAAGGCGGGTGGCAGCTGGGGGCCAGTGATGTCACTGTGAAGGGAGAGAAACAATCCATTAAACCGAACTGTGTTATGCTTCTCTGAGCCCTTCGTCTCCATAGTTACCCTTCATTTGCCGTTCGATTTGTTTTTTGCGCGTGGGGACCGTCAGCCGTCCACGAGCAAGAGCCCGCTCAGCTTGTGAGTTACCTGGTGGTGGGCTGGAGCCTCGCCTCGCTCACTTGCCCTCCTCTCTGCTCAGGCAGCTGATTACAAAGGTGGGTGCTCACTCCCTCGAGGAAGGGGGGAGGGACAGTTGGCGGTGTGGGCGAAGACCCAGTGTCGATGCCTCATGGACCCCGCTGAGAACCTCCAGTGGGTGGTTTGTGACCCCTCCCGCTCTGCAGCTCCTGGATCTCCATCGACTCCGTGTTACAATACAAGTTGCTGCCGAAACCATACCAGTTCTGGCTGCCACAGGAGGGCACGGAAAGGATTCCTGAGGACGTTGCTGGGACTGGAGTGGCAGAGTCATGAGGAGAGGCAGGGCAGTTTGGAGTGAAGGGGGCTGACCGGTTATTGAGGTTTATATAATTATGAGAAGCACAGATACTGTGGTCACAGTCCTTTTTCCCCAGGGTAGGGGAAAACTAGCTTAAGGTGAGAGGGGAAAGATTGAAAAGGGTCTTGAGTGGTGGGTACGTGGCGGGAGCTGCCAGAGGAAGTGGGGGCAGCCAATACGCTTGGACAGGTACGGGGATAGGAAAATTCAGCGAGAGAGGGGCCACCTACAGGAAAATAGGACTGGAGTCAGGAAGGCACTTTGGGCGAGCTGTGTATTTAGTTCAAGTGTAATTGTCATTCAAACACAGCCAAATGAGACAGCGTTACTCCGGGGCCAGTGTTAAAAACCAGTACCAGCACAAAGCACACATGTAGCATGTGTGAGACAGCAAGCACGTAAAGCTATCAGTAAGATGCAGCCTGAGTCCTCTCTACAGCCAAGGCCACGCAGCCCCCCATCGCCCCTGCTCCCCACCGGTAAATCGGTGAATCAAACTTGTGGCACATCAACAATGTCCAAAGTGTGTTGCGATCACAAGAAAAGCGACCGAGTCGGCCGCTCGCTATTAGACTGTACGCCTCCTTTGTCTCGGGCAGCTCCTTCATTTTCTCCGCCAACCGTTACAACATCAAGAGTAGATTCCTTGCTCAAATGATACAGGCCCCTGGTGAGACCAGCCTTGGAACATTGCTTCCTGCAGAGGAGGTTCACCAGATCAAACCCTGGGGGAGGCATTGGGGAGAGGGAGGAAGGGGTGGAATGGAATTGCCCCACGAGGAGAGATTAAGGTCTGTACTCTAGGGTTCAGGAGAGCGAGAGGAGATCACGTCGAGAGGAGTGCGCGGTAGCAGAATGTTGGGCTTTGGCTCAGTGGGCTTCGGCACAAGGGGACTTCGGTGAGAGGAAATCAGTGGGCCTGAGTACGTGCTTGCTGAAGTAAAAAAGGTAAGGTCAGTAGGTTCTTTTTTCATTTATTCTGACTAATCTGGGATCAGGTAATGGGGGAGACAGTTAGAGCAGTGGTGTGCTCCGTGTGCTGTATGTGGGAGGTCAGGGTCAACACAGTTGTCCCTGATGACCACACCTGCAATAGGTGCGTCCAGCTGCAGCTCCTATCAGACCGAGTTAGGGAGTTGGAACAGGAGCTGGATGAACTACGGATCATTCGGGAGGCAGAGGCAGAGAGAGATAAGAGTTATCGGGAGGTAGTCACACCGAAATGACAGGAGGTAGGCAAATGGGTGACAGTCAAGAGAGGCAGGGGGAGCAGACAGAGAGCAGAGCACCCCTGTGACCATTCCCATCAACAATAAGTATACCGTTTTGGATACTGTTGGTGGGGATGACCTACCAGGAACAAGTTGCAGTGGTCCTGTCTCTGGCACTGAGGTTGGACCCTCGACTAGGAAGGGGAGGAGGGAAGAGAAGAGAGCGGTAGTGATAGGGGATTCTATAGTCGGGGGGCGGATAGTAGATTTTGTGGGGAAGATCGGGAGTTTCGGATGGTATGTTGCTCCCCTGGTGCCGGGGTCCGGGATATCTCAGATCGGGTGCAGGTTATTCTCGAGAGGGAGGGCAAGAACCCAGATGTTGTGGTCCATGTAGGGACCAACGACGTGGGTAGGATGAGGAGGGGGTCCTGCGTAGTGAGTTCAGGGAGTTAGGTGCGAAGCTGAAGGGCAGGACCTCCAGGGTAACAATCTCAGGATTGCTACCTGTGCCACATGCGAGTGAGGCAAGGAACAGAAGGATTATACAGATTAATACGTGGCTGAGAGGATGGTGCAGGAGGGAGGGCTTCAGGTTTTTAGATAATTGGGCTTTGTTCCAGGGAAGGTGGGATCTGTTCCAACGGGACGGTTTACACCTGAACTGGAGCGGTTCTAACATTTTTGCAGGAAAGTTTGCTAGTGCTTCTCGGGGCATGGGGGGGTTTAAACTAAATTTGTAGGGGGCAGGGATCCAGAATGCGAGAGAGGATAGCGAGATGAAGAAGAAAGGACGGGTGGGGACTACACGGTTCCAGAATATTAGGTGTGTAGTAGAGAAAGGTGAGGTGGAACAAGTGATAAGGAGGACACATGTACAGAGGGATGGTCTGACGGAACATGGAGTTAAATGTGCAGTAAGAATAAGTAAATTTAGGAAGGACAACAAAATTTAAGGGGCGTATAGCCCGATGGGAGTTCAAGGAGATGGGTTAAGCACAATAGGCAGCGATTTAAACAGAGAGTGGAGAAATGGGCTAAAAATTCTATATTTTAATGCACGAAGTGTCAGAAATAAGGCGGATGAGCTTGAAGCTCAGGTGCGAATGGGTAACTATGATGTTGTTGGGTTAACGGAGACGTGGCTGCAGGGAGATCAGACCTGGGAAATGAATGTACAAAGGTATACGTGCTATCGGGACAGAAATGTGGTCGGGGGGGGGGGGTGGGGTGGCCCTGTTGGTGAGGAATGAGATTCAGTCCTTTGCAAGGGGGGACATAGGATCAGGAGAAGTGGAGTCTGTGTGGATAGAACTGAGGAACAGTAAGGACAAAAAGACCCTAATGGGTGTTGTCTACAGGCCACCAAACAGTAGCATGGATATTGGGTGCAAGTTGAATAGGGAGTTCACATTGGTATGTGACAAAGGTAATGTTGCAGTAGTTATGGGGGATTTCAACATACAGGTGAACTGGGAGAATCAGGTTGGTGATGGACCCCAGGATAGGGAGTTTGTAGAGTGCCTACAGGATGCATTCTTGGAACAGCTTGTACGAGAGCCGACCAGGGACAAGGCTATTCTGGATTTAGTGTTGTGTAATGAACATGATTTGATAAGCGATCTTGAAGTAAAGGAGCCATTAGGAGGTAGTGACCATAATATGATAAGTTTTTATCTGCAATTTGAGAAGGATAAGGGCAGCTCGGAGGTGTCAGTGTTGCAGTTAAACAAAGGAGACTATGGAGCCATGAGGGAGGAGCTGGCCAAAGTTAACTGGATGGATATCCTAGCAGAAAAGACAGTGGAACAGCAATGGCAGGTAGTCTTGGGAATAATGCACAGGGTGCAAAATCAGTTCATCCCCAGAGAAGGAAGGATTCAAAGGGGGGAAAGGGGCCACAGTGGTTGACAAAGGAAGTCAGAGATTGCATAGCATTAAAAAGAAGGAAGTATGACAGAACTAAGGTGAGTGGGAGGACAGATGATTGGGAAATTTTTAAGGAACAACAGAACTTAACTAAAAAGGAAATATGGGGAGAAAAAATGAGGTACGAACGCAAGCTAGCCAGGAATATAAAGGAGGATAGCAAAAGCTTTTTTAGGTATGTGAAGAGAAAGAAGATGGTTAAGAACAATGTTGGGCCCTTGAAGAATGAATTGGGTGAAATTGTTATGGGAAACAGAGAAATGGCGGAAGAATTTAGTAAGTACTTTAGATCTGTCTTCACAAGGGAAGACACAAGCAATCTCCCAGATGTATGGATGGGCCAAGGACATAGGGTAACAGAGGAAATGAAACAGGTTGAAACGGTGATGAGTAGACTGATGGGACTGAAGGCTGACAAATCCCCAGGTCCAGATGGTCTGCATCCTAGGGTACCAAAGGAGGTGGCTCTGGAAATTGCAGATGCATTGGTAATCATTTTCCAATGTTCCTTAGATTCAGGATCAGTTCCTGAGGATTGGAGAATGGCTAATGTTATCCCACTTTTTAAGAAAGGAGGGAGGGAGAAAACAGAGAACTATCGTCCTGTCAGCCTAACATCGGTAGTGGAGAAGATGCTAGAGTCCATTATTAAAGATGAAATAGTGGCATATCTAGATAGCAGTGATAGGATTGGGCCAAGCCAGCATGGATTTACCAAGGGCAAATCATGCTTGACTAATCTATTGGAGTTTTTCGAGGGTGTAACCAGGAAGCTAGATAAGGGAGATCCAGTGGATGTCGTGTACCTCGGTTTTCAGAAGGAATTGAATAAGGTCCCACATAGGAGATTGATGGGTAAAATCAGAGCTCATGGCATTGGGGAGAAGATATTGACATGGATAGAAAACTGGTTGGCAGGTAGAAAGCAAAGGGTAGAGGTGAATGGGTGTTTCTCGGAATGGCAGGTGGTGGCTAGCGGGGTGCCACAGGGGTCGGTACTGGGACCACAGCTGTTTATGATTTACATCAACGATTTAGATGAAGGCATTGAGAATAATATCAGCAAGTTTGCTGATGATACTAAGCTGGGTGGCAGTGTGATGTGATGATGTTAGGAGGATTCAGGGTGACTTGGATAGGCTGGGTGAGTGGGCAGATACTTGGCAGATGACGTTTAATGTGAATAAGTGTGAGGTTATCCACTGGGAGTAAGAACAGGAAGGCAGATTATTATCTGAACGGTGTAAAGTTAGGTTAGGGAGAAATACAAAGAGATCTAGGAGTCCTTGTTCATCAGTCACTGAAGGTGAATGAGCAAGTGCAGCAGGCAGTGAAGAAGGCTAATGGAATGTTAGCCTTTATTACAAAGGGAATTGAGTACAAGAGCAAGGAAATCCTCTTGCATTTGTACAGGGCCCTGGTGAGACCACACCTGGAGTATTGTGTACAGTTTTGGTCTCCAGGGTTAAGGAAGGACATCCTGGCTGTAGAGGAAGTGCAGCATAGATTCACAAGGTTAATTCCTGGGATGTCCGGACTGTCTTACGCAGAGAGGTTAGAGAGACTGGGCTTGTACACACTGGAATTAAGGAGATTGAGAGGGGATCTGATTGCAACATATAAGATTATTAAGGGATTGGATAAGATAGAGGCAGGAAATATGTTCCAGATGCTGGTAGAGTCCAGTACCAGAGGGCATGGTTTGAGAATAAGGGGTAGGTCATTTAGGACAGAGTTAAGGATAAACTTCTTCTCCCAGAGAGTTGTGGGGGTCTGGAATGCACTGCCTCGGAAGGCAGTGGAGGCCAATTCTCTGGATGCTTTCAAGAAGGAGCTAGATAGGTATCTTATGGATAGGGGAATCAAGGGATGTGGGGACAAGGCAGGAACTGGGTATTGATAGTAGATGATCAGCCATGATCTCAGAATGGCGGAGCAGGCTCGAAGGGCGGAATGGTTACTTCTGCATCTATTGTCTATCGATTCGGACTCAGATTTATTTATTACTTTAACAACCAACCCGCCCAAGAACGTGCTGGGGGCAGCCCGCAAATGCCACACATTCAGCCAAAGAACTGAACGACTCATCGGGCAGAGGCAGCCAGTTCTGACCCACACAGAGGAGTTGGAGAATTGAATCCAGGCTTCCCTCTCTGGGTTGCAAATGCCCATCTTGTGGACAATACATGCAGATGGACAATCCGATGGGTGAGAGACTGGGGGACGGATGATGGGGGGGGGGGGGCACTGCTGTAGAGCTATAGGAACCTTCTACCAGTCAAGATCCGGACTTTTCCTTCCCGCCCCAGACTACTCCCCATCCCACCGAACTGAGCCACAACAATTGGGGGCTGTGTACAATCACTCACTGACTCGGTTAGGGTGGCTGGCGCCTGCTATTCCCACTATCCCATCACTGCTGTGTTTATGATTGTCTCCCACTCACTGATTCTGTTCGCCCCCAACCTACAAACGGCTCAAATTATGAACAGCCCTCGAATGTAACGCACGGACTAACACAGGACATCGGAGCAGAGTTAAGACATTCAATCCATCCATTCTGCTCTCCACTTCATCATGGCTGGTCCATTTTCCCTCTCAGCCGCAATCTCCTGTCTCCTCCCCATATCCCTTCATGTCCAGACCTATCAAGAATCTTATCAACCTCTGCCTTAAATACAGCCAGTGACTTGGCCTCCACAGCCGCCTGTGACAACGAATTCAATGGACTCACCACTCTGGCTGAAGAAATTCCTCATATTTCATCTTTTCTGTTTCTTATGGTTTTTTAGTTGCCTTCTGTTGATATTTAAAGCTTCCAAATCCTATACTTTAACACTAATTTTGCTCTTTTATATGGTCTCCCTTTTGGTTTTATATTGGCCTTGACTTTTCTTATCAGCCACGGTGCCTCACTCAGCCTTTAGAATACTTCATCTTCTCCTACACTTCCCAGATTGCTCCCAGAAACTGCAGCCATTGCTGCTCTACCATCAACCCTGCTTGAGTCCCCTTCCAGTCAACTTTGGCTAGCTCCCCTCTCATGCCTCTATACTACACTGCAATTCTGAAACATCTGGCTTCAGCATTTTCCTCTCAAATTTCAGGGTGAATTTGATCGGATTATGACCACTGGCTGCTGGGGGTTCCTTTACCTTAAGCTCCCTAATCAAATCTGGTTCATTACACAGCACCCAATCCAGAATAGCTGATCCCCTAGTGGGCTCAACCACAAGCTGGTCTAAAGAGCCATCTCATAGGCACTCTAGAAGTCCCATCTCTTGGGATCCAGCACCAACCTGATTTTCCCAAACTGCCTGCATTTTGAAACCCCTCATGACTATTGTAACATTGCCCTTACGACGTGCATTTTCTGTCTCCTGTTATTTGTAGCCTACATCCTGGCTAATGTTTGGAGTTAAGTATATAATTCCCATCAAGGTCTTTTTAACATTACAGTGTTTTAACTCTACCCACAACAATTCTACTTCTGATCCTATGTCACATCTTTCAAAGGATTACTTTAATTTTTACCAACAGAGCTACTCCACCCCCCTGCACAATACATCCATCTGTACAATGTGCATCCTTGAATGTTAAGTTCCCAACTGTGACCTTCTTTCAGCCACAACTCAGTGATGCCCACAATGTCATACCTGCCGATCTCGTACTGTGCTACAAGATCATCTATTCCGTATACTGTGTACATTCAAATATAACACCTTCTGTCCTGTAGGTGTCACCCTTTTTGAATTTGTCCCTGTTACAATAAAACCCATCCCACTGATTGCAGTTTTGCCCTATCGCCTGCCTGTGGTGAAGTGTAGTCACTTGGTCAGTCACTGTGGTCAGTCACACTACACACACGTAAGCCAACAGCTCTATCCTCAGTCATATTACTCCAGTTCCCCCAGTTTAAGCCCTCCCCAGCAGCTCTAGCAAACCTGCCTGCAAGGATATTGGTTCCCCTCTTGTTTCAATGTAACCTGTCCCTTTTGTTCAGGTCATACCTCCCCCCATAAGAGATTCCAATGATCCATAAATCTGAACTCCTGCCCCCTGCACCAGTTCCTCAGCCACGCAGTCACCTGCCAAATCATTCCATTCTTACCCTCACTGGCACCTGGCACAGGCAGCAATCCAGAGATTACTACCTGGGAGTTCCTGCAGCTCCCTAAAACCTCTCTTCAGGACCTTTTCACCTTGTCTACCTGGCTGCTCACCCTCCCCCTTCAGCATGCCATGGGCCCAATCCAAGACATCCGCCACCCTGGCGCCTGGGACACAACACACCATCAGCGTGTCTTTGTTGCACCCACAAAGCCTTCTGCCTGGTCCTCCAACTATGGAATCCCCTATCACCACCGTGGCCCCCTTCCCCTCACTTCCCTTCCAAGCCACAGCACCAGACTCGGTGGCAGAAACCCGAGATGCCCCTTCCCTCGCTCCTGATTCCATTTGGCTGCCAGGAAGGAAATGCCAAAAGCCCACAAGTACTTCTTTTTAAACCTCAGTCCTGGACGTGTGTATGGCCTCCTTTCTCTCTCTCCTGATTCAATCGGAGAAATGCTGAAATCCCCGGGACGCCAGTGTGGCACAGCAGCTAGTGTAAGACCAGTACAGCACCAACGACCTGGGTTCAGTCGTGCCGTTGTCTGTAATTACGTTCGCCCCATGACTGTGTGGGTTTCCTCCCACGTACCAAAAGCTTATGGTTCATTCAGTAGGTTAATGGTCATGTGGGTATAACTGGGCGGTGCTGGCTCATTGGGCTGGAATGGCCTGTTTACCCCGAATAAAAAAACATCTTTCTCACTTTCCCTCTCTCCTTCTGGTCCTTCTCCAGTCCCACCATTCATGTCCCGTTTCCCACTCCAGACCCTGCCTGACCCCACCTTACCCATCTCTGTTGCTCTCCCCCTCCTGGATCCAACCACACTCTCCCACCCCGCCCCACCACCAGTTTGCTTCCAACTGTCGTTCACCCTTTCCCTAATGGTCTGCATTTTCACCTCCTTTACCTACAGAGACTAGTGCTACCTGCCATTTGTGTTCCTTATGTCCCTTCGGCAGCCAACCCCAACCTTCACTCTCCACTCCCCCCCCCCACCTCAGTCCTTCTGCTTTTCCTCCGTCCTCCCCTCTCTCTCTTTCGGGTCCCCACCTGGCACTGCCTCGACACCCCACCTCTGCTCCTTTCCCCGGCTTGGCGCAGCCTGCCTCTCACCTCGGGCATCGGGGGAACTCAGTCGGTCAGTCAGCATCCACGGAGGGAAGTGAAAAGAAGACGGTTTACATTGTTGTTTTGTGGCAGCAGACAAAGATGTTACTGTAAGCGACAATAAGCAGACTACAGAGGAGCAACAGCAAGGTGTCGTTCATAGCCCGTTCGGAAATCTGATGGCCAAGGGCAGGAAGCTCTAACTCAGGGCTGGCCGACCTCACGCATGAGTTCAGATACACCATACAACTCTTGTCCCCCCATCAATTCTTGTAAAATATGTTAATATAGACATATTCAGCATTTTTACATGATATAATGATTTAATATAAAAAGATAAACATTACTTACCTTAATGAGACTTTTAACAAATATATTTGTCTTCTTTTGATTTCTTCCTTTTTCTTAATCACATATTCTCTCCGTAACTCAGACCCGAGCACTAGCTTCAGTTTTCCTTCTATTTCAGTCTGATGTTGTGTTTTATAGTGTTTATTAAGATCATGTCTTCTATTATGTGAGAGAGTGTTTCCACAAACAATGCACAACGGTTTTCCTGACGGACCCATTATAAATAACTAATTTTCCCACTGTTCATTGAATTCACGCTTACTATCACTTTCTGCTTTCCTTTTGCTCATTTCCTTTTGCACTGTGATGGGTAGCTGAATGTAAAAACAAGGTTTAATTTTTGAAAAAGTACAAAACTGCAAATGTTCACAAAGGACGAATGAAGCACAACTCCGTAGCGCACGAGTGTCGATTGCAAGCTGACTGGCAAAAACCTGCGACGCACTGCTGGTGCAGACACCTGGTGCCTCAGGATCAAACAAATATCAAACGTGTATTGAACAGTTATGGAACGACTGCAGAACGAATGTCCTTTCCTAGTTTGACTCATTGAACATTTTTTTTTAAATTGGAAACAGATTAATGTGAAAGAAGATAACATTCACCAAAAGATGTGCTCAAAATAATAAAATCGCTAAAAATAATTGCTAAGTTTTAGATTTATTCTCAGTAAAACCCATTTCTAGCTATAAGCTACTTGAATTCCCGTTATAGTTCTTCCTTCCTACAAATCAGTTTTTGGTTAATACTTTTTGCATGAGTAGTTACTTTTTTATTATTATCACAGGGGTGCAATGCGCCACTTCTAATCATCCAATGCGCCACAGGCTGGCCATCCCTCCTCTAACTGAACCATTCAGGGTGTGTTTTCATGCTCCTGTGCCTCCTCCCTGATGGTAGTAATTAGAACGGGGGTATTTCCAGGCCGGTGAGGGTCTTTAATGACGGGTGCTGCTGCCTTTTGAAGCTGGTGGAACTGTCGATGTTTCTGCTCTGGACCAGCAGAATCTCTTGTGCCTTTGTCCGTCATGGTACACCCGTCTTCAGCCCACCGGTCACCTCGAACTCCTGCGTCACTACTTCCCCTCTCAATACTGCTGTACTCCCTCTCCGCTCTCAAAAAGTTCCAAAGTACATACTTACAACCCTGAGTTTCATTTTCTCACGGGCATACTCAATACATCCATCGTAGAATAATAACCATAACGATCAATGAAAGACTGCAGCAACTTGACAACAAGAAGACAGAAATAATAATCTCACTTTAAAGTACAAGCCTTATCCAGTTTTGGAGTCAGGATAGCACAGATTATATTATGATTGATCAGTTATTACAGATAGGACAGTCCATGATAACTGTCCAGATATAATAAACCTGGATAAACAAGCAATAACAACTTACTTAATAGATATAGCCATTCCAAGCACACACAACTTAGAGAAATCAATAAATGAACAACATCAAGAGTCTGATGTTCCTGAGCCTGGTAGTGTGAGTCCTGAGTCTCCTGTACCTTCTTCCTGACGGCAGCCATGAGAGAAGATCATGTCCCAGCAGGTGGGGGTCCCTGATGATGGAGACTGCTTTCCTGTGACAACACTCTGTGTAGATGTGCTCAATTAAGGGCTTTACCTGTGATGGGCTGGTCAGTATTTATTACTTTTTGTAGGATTTTCCATTCAAAACAGCATTGGTATTTCCATACCAGGCTGTGATGCAGCCAGTCATTCCGCTCTTCACTGCACATCTATAAATGTTCGTGAAAGTTTTAGGTGTCATGCTGAATCTTCGAAAACTCCAAAGGAAGTAGAGGCGCTGCTGTGCTTTCTTCGTAATTGTATTTACATGCTGGGCCCAGGACAGGTCCTCTGAAAGGATAACGCCATCGAAGTTGCTGACCCTCTCCACTTCTGATCCAACAATGAGAACTGACTCATGGACCTCCGGTTTCCTACCTCTGAAGTCGATAATCATCGCCTTGGTCTTACTGACACTGAGCAAGAGGATGTTGTTACGGCACCGCTCAGCTGGGTCTTCACTCTCCCTCCCGGCGGCCGATTCAGCCTACAGCAGAGTCGTCCTCGGCAAACTTGTTGGAGTTGTGCTCTGTCCACACAGTCAGAGGTGTAAATTGAATGGGGCAGGGGACTAAGCAAATACTTGTGGTGCATCTGTGCTGAGGAGGTGATGGTATTGAATGCTGAGCAGTAGGCGATAAGGAGCATCCTGATGTGTGCACCTTTGCTGTCCAGATGACCCACCGTTGAGTGAGGAGCCAATGAGATGGACCTGTTGCAGAGAGGACCTTTAGGCAAACTGGAGCGGATCCAAGTCACTTCTCAGGCAAGAGTTGATATGTTTCATCACCACCTTCTCAAAACATTCCATCAGTGTGGATGTAGGTGGGACTGGATGGTAGTCATTGACACACCATGTTCTTCTTAGGTATGGGTAGAAGGGAAGCCTGCTTGAAGCAAGTGGGTACCTCAGACTGGTGAAGCCAGAGGTTAAAGATCTCAGTGATCACTCCAGCCAGCTGAGTAACACAGGTCTTTAGTACTTGGCCAGCTACCCCCATCTAAGCCAGACGCTTTTCATGGGTTCACCCTCCTGAAGTTGCTCACATGTTGGCCTTTGAAATCACAGGACCTTCGGGGGCTGTGGGAGATTGCCATGGTTCCTCCATGCTTTGGCAGCCAAATGATCAGAGAAGACATCAAGCTCATCTGGAAGGGAAGTCCTGATGTCAACTATGTCACTTGATTTAACTTTTTAAGATATGATAGTATTCAGGCCCTGCCACATCTGTCGAGCGTCCTTCGTTCATTCAAGTTTAGTCTGGAATTGCCACTTCGCCCATGAGAAGGCTTTCTAGAAATCGTACCTGGACTTCTCGATCTCCAGATGTGAATGCCTCTGATCTGTCCCTCAGCAGATTGTGGTTTTCCTAGTTCATCCAGGGCTTCTGGTTGGGGAAGACTCCGAATGGTTTTGAGAGGACACACTTGGTTTGTTACAACCATACTGTATTCACTCAGAGGGGTCCTTGAGCACAGCCCAGTCCCCTAGTCACTCCTCTGCCTCCCACAACCAGCCTCTTTGTTGTTTTAATCTCTGGAGTTTTGCCCTCTAGCCTCCCCTGTGTGCGGGTAGGAGAGGGACAGCCAAGTGATCTGATTTACTGAAATCTGGTCTGGGCATGGAACGGTAGGCATTCCTTGTCTCAGTATAACAGTGGTGTAGTGTACTGAACGTTGTCAGTGCCACTGGTCAATGCTGATGGCAATTGGGCAGGGTTTTCTTCAAACAAACCTGGTTGAAGTCTCCAATTTCGATTTTAAATGTGCCGGGGTGGACCGTTCCTCATTTAGAGACAGCATCATGCAGTATCTGAGGTGCCTGATTATAGTCGGCCGCTGGTGCGATGTACCCTTCGGTGAGGATCACGGGTGAGAACCCCTGGGGTAAATAGAACATGTGGCATTTGATCGTTACGTGTTCAAGGTCGGGGGAGCATACGTTTGACAAAACCACCACTTCCAAGCATCACCATCAATTCTGAAGCAGGGTTTCAACCCGATATGTCAATAGTTCCTTAGTTCCTGTAGACACCGATTGACCCAATGAGTTCGAATTCAAGGTCACTGTCAGCCCAATGTACAGATGCACACAATGAGTTCGAGTTCAAGCTTACTGTCAGTACAGATGTTCACAGTGCATTCAAGTTCAAGGTTCCTGGCAGCCAAATGTACAGAAGTACACAGTCAAACAAAACACCATTCCTCCGGACCAAGGTGCACAGCGCAGTACATATAACTCACACACAACACATAAAGTACTACTGCCACAGATAAATTAACAGATATTGGAACGTATCCCAGAGGACAGACATTTAGCATAAGGTGCATTTCCAACACAAGTTAAAGAGTGAACCTTTTAACGTTACTGGTGCTTCATACACAATGAGAGGCAGGAAGTTCAGTCTGTCTCACGGCCTGGGGGAAGAAGCTGTTTCCTATTCTAACACTTCTTGCTACCGTACTTCCTGGTGGTAGGGGGTCAAAGAGATTTTCTTGTATGGATGGGAGGGATCATTGGCAATGCTAAGGGCCCTGCATAGGCTGGGCTACTCTGATGAATGGGAGACCGGATGAACCTCTCAGCGGTCCTCACTATCCTTTGTAGGGACTTGCAGTCGGATGCCTTACAATGCCTGTACTGGATGCTGATTCAGCAGGTCAGGGCACTCTCGATGGTGCTACTCCAAAAAGCAGGGAAAGAGCATGGCTCACCTCAATTTGCTGAGCAAGTTGTGGAGCTGCTGCTGTGCTCTCTAGACCAAAGAGGTGGTGTTGAGAGACCATTCATTATGTGCACTCCTAGAAACTTGGTGCTTGCTCCTCACTCTCACCACGGCTGGGCTGTGTACAGTCTGCACCTTCAGAAAGTCCACGGTGAGATTCAAGTTGCTGTGCTGACGTTGTTCCACTGGCCCCTCTGTACGATGTCTCACTGCCGCTTTTGATGGGGGCAAGCACCTGCCGTGTCAACAGTGGACTTGGAGACGTGGTTAGCAGTTCAGTCTTGCAGCAGCAGCAGCGAGCTGAGCACACGGCCCCGGGGGTTCCTCCGGCTGATGACCTGTTGCTCCAGGTTCCAGCATCTACAGTCTCCGTTCAGTATTGCTCAGTCCGGTTGTGGTTGCACTGATTCCCCACAATCTCACGTTCAACGCAGTACTCGGACAGAAACATAATGTGCTTGCACCGGCTCCATGTTCACCCACTTGATTTCACGCTCTCAGAGATACTTCCCCCCCCCCCCCTTTATCCATCGCTTTATCCTCCTCCGTTACTGAAAACTGGCTTTCTTTCTTCCTCTTCCCCAGGTCAAACCTGAAACGTTCTCCCTCCACACATGCTGACTGACCTGCTGAGTGTTACCAACATTTTCTGCTGCTTTAGACTTCTTTCAGGTACCTGAGAAGCTGGAACAGGTCTGAAGGGTTGGAATGGGTGCGTGAGGAGGTCGCGGGCATCCCGCCTCAGGAGAGGAGCGCCCCACCCCACCCATCCTGTCTGCCGGCTCCTTCCCCTTCATCAGGAGAGGCAACGGTTCCTACATCCAGCCTCAGAACCAACGGAATTGGAATGGAATTCCTCGATACAGAGAGAACAACTGAAAAAGAAGAGACACTGTAATGTTTTTCATAAATATAACACTGGACAGCAATTTTTTTTCAAAAGTGTTGCTGTGGTTATGATGGACTGCTTGAATTTGAACACAAATATAATTTCAGACTGCTTGTGTTGCGCAGGAACTTGGAGAAACAAGAAATTTACTTTTATTAACTTTTGAAAATGATCATAATATGATCAAATTCACCCTGAAATTTGAGGAGAAGCTGAAGTCAGAAGTATCAGCATCACAGTGGAGTAAAGGGAGTTTCAGAGGCAAAGGAGAGGATTTAGCCAAGGTGATTGGAAAAGAACGCTGGCAGCGATGATGGCAGAGCAGCAATGGCTGGAATTTCTGGAAGCAATTCGGAAGGCACAGGATCCCGAAGAGGAAGAAATAATCTGAAGGCAGGATGACACAACAATGGCTAAAAAGGGAAGTCCAGCTGACATAAGAGCTGAAGAGAGGGCATATAATAGAGCAAAAATTAGCAGGATTGGGAAACTTTAAAAACTGCAGAAATTTCTTTTTCTTCTTCTTAGAGAAAGTATTCTTAGAGATAGTATTAATAATTATCTGGATAGACAGGATCTGATTAGGAGTAGCCAGCATGGATTTGTGCGTGGAAGGTCATGTTTGACAAACCTTATTGGATTTTTTGAAGAAGTTACGAGGAATGTTGACGAGGGTAAGGCAGTGGATGTAGTCTATATGGACTTCAGCAAAGCATTTGACAAAGTTCCACATGGAAAGTTAGTTAAGAAGGTTCAGTCGTTAGGTATTAATGCTGGAGTAATAAAATGGATTCAACAGTGGCTAGGTGGGAGATGCCAGAGAGTAGTGGTGGATAATTGTTTATCGGGATGGAGGCCGGTGACTAGCAGGGTGCCTCAGGGATCTGTTTTGGGCGCAATGTTGTTTGTAATATACATAAATGATCTGGATGATGGGGTGGTAAATTGGATTAGTAAGTATGCTGATGATACTAAGGTAGGAGGTGTTGTGGATAATGAGGTGGGTTTTCAAAGCTTGCAGGGAGATTTATGCCAGTTAGAAGAATGGGCTGAACGTTGGCAGATGGAGTTTAATACTGAGAAGTGTGAGGTTCTACATTTTGGCAGGAATAATCCAAATAGAACACACAGGGTAAATGGTAGGGCATTGAGGAATGCAGAGGAACAGAGAGATCTAGGAATAACAGTGCATAGTTCCCTGAAGGTGGAGTCTCATGTAGATAAGGTGGTGAAGAAGGCTTTTGGAACGCTGGCCTTTATAAATCAAAGCATTGAGTACAGAAGTTGGGATGTAATATTAAAATTGTACAAGGCATTGGTAAGGCCAAATTTAGAATATTGTGTGCAGTTCTGGTCACCGAATTATAGGAAAGATATCAATAAATTAGAGAGAGTGCAGAGACGATTTACTAGGATGTTACCTGGGTTTCAGCACTTAAGTTACAGAGAAAGGTTGAACAAGTTAGGTCTCTATTCATTGGAGTGTAGAAGGTTGAGGGGGGATTTGATCGAGGTATTTAAAATTTTGAGAGGGATAGATAGAGCTGACGTGAATAGGCTGTTTCCATTGAGAGTAGGGGAGATTCAAACGAGAGGACATGATTTGAGAGTTAGGGGGCAGAAGTTTAAGGGAAACACGAGGGGGTATTTCTTTACTCAGAGAGCGATAGCTGTGTGGAATGAGCTTCCTGTAGAAGTAGTAGAGGCCAGTTCAGTTGTGTCATTTAAGGTAAAATTGGATAGGTATATGGACAGGAAAGGAGTGGAGGGTTATGGGCTGAGTGCGGGTAGGTGGGACTAGGTGAGATTAAGAGTTCGGCATGGTCTAGGAGGGCCGAGATGGCCTCTTTCTGTGCTGCGATTGTTATATGTTTTTTTTTCTTTGGCTGTCCACAGATTTTCGATGATGACTGAGGCCTGGGCAAAGTTGGATGGAAGACTTGTAGTTGCCCATGCCCATCTCCCCTCTCCATGCCACCGATGTTGTCCAAGGGAAAGGCATTAGGACCCATACAGCTCGGCACCGGTGTTGTCGCAGAGCGATGTGTGGTTAAGTGCCTTGTTCAAGGACACAACACCTGCCTCAGCTGAGGCTCGAACCAGCGACCTTCAGATCTCTAAACTGTCGCCTTAACCACTTGGCCATGCGCCAGCACTAAAAAAATTTATTAAGTAAGTAAAGATGAATGCTGTGTAAGTACTGCCCATACACAGTTATCGTTGGCCCAGAAATGACATTGTGCACCAGCATAAAATTATAAAGAAAGTATATTCACCAAATTTTCAACTTTAGCGAACAGTTACGGAAAAATAAAAATAAATGGGCCCATTACTGTTAAACCAGTCCAATGTGCACATACACGTTGGAGCTCGTTTCTGGAGTAGATGGGAGTGTGGCTTTACTCACATTCTGGATACACGGTCTGCATGAAAGCACCCACCACATTCCGATCTCCCCTCGAAGATCGTCTTGAACAAACTGGATTGGCCCTTCCTCAATATTACCCAGTTTCAGGAGATTGGTCGGTATGATGTTGTGGGCAGCACTGAGTCGTGGCTGAAAGAAGGGCATCGTTGGGAGTCTGATGTTCTTTGTATCGAAAGGATGGGCAGGAAGGCATAGGTGGTGGGGCAGCTCTGTGGGTAAGAGGTGGAATTAGATCTTCAAAAAAAGACGACATAGGGTCAGAGAATGTCCAATCTTTGTGGGTGGAGTTATGAAACAGTAGGGGTGAGAAAACATTATAGGAATCATATATAGGCCTCCACATAGTAGCCAAGATGTGGGGTTGAGGTTGCAGTGAGAGCTGGAAAGGGCTTGTAATAAGGACAATGTCACAATTGCAATGGGGGACTGCAATATGCGAGGGGATTGGGAAAGTCAGGTTGGTGTCAGATTGCAAGAGAGGGGATTTGTTGAAAGCCTACGAGATGGCTTTTTAGAGCAGTTTGTGCTCGAGCCCACTCAGGGAAAGGCTATCGTACATTGGGTGTTGTGTAACAACCCAGATCTTATCCAGGAGCTTAATGTAAAGGAACCCTTAGGAGGCAGTGATCATAACATGATTGAATTCATACCTCAGTTTGAAAGGAAGGAGCTTAAGTCACATGTATCAGTATCGCAATGGAATAAAGGGAATTATAGAGGCATGAAAGAGGAGCTTGCCCAGGTGGATTGGAGGAGGAACACCCATACAATGCTGGAGGAACTCAGCAGGCTAGACAGCGTCTATGGAAAAAGTACAGTTGAGGGGCAAACGCATTGGACCTGGTTTACATAAACATCCCCGACATGTACCGGGCGGAGCCCCGCCCCCACCTCGGTTACTCAGACCACATCTCTGTTATGCTAATCCCAGCATACAGACCGCTCGCCAGGCGCTCCAGACCAGTTCAGAAGCAGGTGAAAACCTGGCCAGCAGGAGCCATCTCTGCTCTTCAAGACTGCTTTGAGCACACTGACTGGCACATGTTCAGGGAGGCTGCAACCGATGGCAACTCTACCAACTTAGAGGAGTACACGGCATCAGTGACCAGCTACATCAAGGAGTGCATTGATGATGTTACTGTGTCCAAGACCATCACTACATGCGCCAACCAGAAGCCATGGATGACCGCAGAGGTGCGTGTGCTGCTGAGGTCCCGCGACTCCGCCTTTAGAGCAGGCGACAAGGCTGCCCTATCAACAGCAAGGGCCAAACTGTCCCGGGCCATCAGAGGGGCAAAGCGTGCACACGCCTGGCGAATCCACAGTTACTTCCAGGGCAGCAGCGACACGTGGAAGGACATCCATGACATCACCAATTACAGGACAACATCACCCGACTGTGCAGGGAACACCTCCCTCCCAGATGCACTGAGTAACTTCAAAGCTCGGTTTGAGGTGGAAAATAATGTGGCGGCGAGGAAGTCCACCCCTCCTACAAATGACCAGGTGCTGTGTCTCACCGTGGCCGACGTGAGGAAAATTCTGTGCAGGGACAACCCACGGAAGGCTGCTGGACCAGACAATATTCCTGGCAGAGTGCTCGGAGGATGTGCAGACCAGCTGGCATCTTCAACATCTCCCTGAGCAGCGCCACCATTCCAACGTGCTTCAAGGCCGCCACCATCGTCCCCATGCCAAAGAAGTCTTCAGTGTCCTGACTCAACGACTGCCGTCCCATTGCACTTGCATCCATCATCATGAAGTGTTTCGAGAGGCTCATCATGAGGCACATCAAGACCCTGCTACCTCCCTCACTGGACCCCCTGCAGTTTGCGTACCATCCCAACTGCTCAACAGATGACGCCATTGCCATCACCCTCCACCTGGCCCTAACCCACCTGGACAAAAAAGACACATATGTTGTTCATAGACTTCAGTTCAGCATTCAACACAATCATCCCTCAGGAACTGATTGGAAAGCTGAGCCTACTGGGCCTGAACACCTCCCTCTGCAACTGGATCCTAGACTTCCTCACTCAGAGACCTCAGTCAGTCCGGATCGGGAGCAGCATCTCCAACACCATCACACTGAGCACGGGGGCTCCCCAGGGCTGCGTGCTCAGTCCACTGCTGTTCACTCTGCTGACCCACAACTGTGCTGCAACACACAGCTCGAACCACATCATCAAGTTCGCTGATGACATGATTTCAGCAGTGCCAAAACATCTTGCAGAGCTTGCAAGCAAATAGCTGACGTGGCTAATGGGTATTTTTGCCTTTATCAGCTGCCAGACCCTTTAAACTCTCTGTCAGTTTCAGTATTTTCACATTATCTGAGCTCTGCCATTCGTCCAGTAACTGAGATGTCTGCTCAGCTCAAGCTTCATACCCTTCTTCCCCACCGGGTGTGGGCTCGGCCCCAGAGAACACTCCCAGCCTACAATAACTTTGGTTCTCTGCAGGTACACTTTGGCATTCATCAACCAGTGAGGTAATTACTGAAACCAGCTCAGAATTTATATCAAACGACCCATTAGATCTATTGCATCCAACAACTCTTTTCCCCCACTTCACAGAAACAAGAACAACTTGTCTTCAAAGTCATTATCCTTAGCTTCACCCCCCCCCCCCCCTCTGTAGAGATATGAATTGCCCATGGCCCCGCCTCTTCAGGTGCTCCTATCCTATTGGGCAGCACGACTTCAGTTACGTCACTGCCAGCCTGCACTAACAGCTGATTGGTCAGAACACCGTTCAACCAACATAACGGTCCCCAAAACCCTTTACTGAACTCAGCACTCTAAGTAGCAGTTCATTGGGAATTTGGACACTCACCCAACTCAGAACACAAGCACTACTTACGGATACCCTTTCTGAGTCGCACCAGACCTTAATCCCTGTGGTATCCACAATAAAGTACCTTAATTATGACAGACCTGACTTTCCACAAGTACTAGTTAAAACACGGGTTTAAACGCACAAATAAACCACTTAATCAATCATTAAACAGCTTTCATACTGCAATCCCAGATGAGCCCCCACAAATGTAACCCTCCCACCAGGGCTTGTATACAGACCTGGCTTGTTGGATAACTCTGCTAACAGCCACGTGACTCAGGGGAGAGAAGGCCACCTTTCATAAACTATATGTGTCTGGGGTTGGTATGATTTGGGGTTCAACCAAACAGGAACACTGTGATGTTCCAATTAACAGAACCTCGATTTGAGTGAATGCTGTGTAAATACTGCCCATACACAATTATCGGTAGCTCAGAAATGACAGATCGAATGCCAGCATAAAATTATAAAGACAGTATATTCACCAACTCTCCAACTTTAACAAACAGTTACAAAGAAAGAAAAGGGCTCATTTCTGTTAGACCAGTCCAATAAAGCTCATATTGGAGGAGTCGGGGCTGTATCTCTTTACACACACGTGGGACCCACAATTTGTGTGAGAGCACACAGCACATTCTGGAACAAACAAAGGTGGTGGAGAGCCACTCTCTCAGGCTGCTGGGTACTGTGGGGAAGACACTGAGATTTCAAAATCCATAATAAATTTATTATTTAAGTACTTGTACAACCCTGAGAATCATTTTCTTGTGGCATATTCAATAAACATGAACCATAGCACAATTAATGAAAGGCCACCCAATCAGAGTGCAGACGACAACAAACTGCAAGTAGAGCAGGAACAAATTGTCATAATAATAAAGAAATTAACAATAAATATCGAGAACATGAAATGATGAGTCCTTGCAAGTGAGCCCATTGGCTGTGGGAACAGGTCAGTGATGGGGCCAGTGAAGTTGAGTGAAGCTATACCCTCTGTTTCAAAGGTCTGATGATTATAACTGTTCCTGAACCTGGTGGTGGGGGTCCCTGATGATGGATGCTGCTTCCCTGTGTCAGTGCACCATGTAGATGTGCTCAATAGTTGGGAGGGCTTTACCCGTGATGGACTGAGTTGTATTCACCACTTTTTGTAAGATTTTCCATTCAAGGGCATTGTGTTTCCGTACCAGGGGGTGATGTAGCATCTATACAAGCCTGGCAGAGTTTTTGATGTCACGCTGAATCTCTGTAAATTCCTAAGGAAGTAGAGACACTGCCAGGCTTTCTTTGTAATTCCACTTGTACTGGGCCCAGGACAGGTCCTCCGAAGTAATAACACTGAGGAATTTAAAGTTGCTGATCCCCTCTGCCTCTGATCCTCCGATGAGGACTGGCTCATGGACCTCTGGTTTCCATCTCCTCATGTCAATAATCAGCTCCTTGGTCTTGCTGACATCGAGTGAGAGGTAGTTGTTATGCTGTATTTTCAATCTCCCTCCTAAATGCTGATTTCCTGCCATCTTTGACAGTGGTGTCATCAGCCAGTTTGAATATGGCACTGGAACTGTGCTTGGACACGCAGTCAGAAGTGTCAAGCAAGTAGAGCAGGGGCCCAACCACGGCCTCGTGGTGTACTTGTGCTGATGGGGATTTTGGAGGAGATATTGTTGCTAATCCAAACTGACTGGTGTCTACACGTGAGGAAATCCAGGATCCAACTGCACAAGGAGACACTGAGACGAAGGTCTTGGAGCTTATTGATTAGTTTCAAGTTAACTACAGCCAACCAATGCACTCCAAAGCTCTTTTTCCTCCCATTCCCACTAGTTTGGCTGCACAGTGTTGTCCACGCTGCATTAGTAGTCCACTGTATGGTGGAGTTATTGTTATGTGCAAAGTCCTTTAAACCGAACCCAATCCCAGTATCCTTTACCAAGATGGTCGCTTTCCTAACCACCCAACCAATACCTTAGTAAGATGGCCGTTTACATGTTATTCAATAACATTGAATAAGATGGACGGTAGTCGGATAAGGCGCATGCGCTTCTTGTATCCCCTTCCCAAGATGGCCGCCTTGGCGGGGACGAATTGCAGCCACACTTACCAAGATGGACGCCGTGGCAAAGGAGGAACCGGGTCGATGAATGACTGCTTCCGGCGCGTGGAGACAGCAGCGGAGCAACATGGCGGAGCGGAGCGCGGCTTCCGGCCGCTCGGACCGCGACAACTTCAGCTACGGTCGGCAGCTGATGCCCCGGGTGATGTACGGCTTCCCGGACAAGGAGGAGAAGGGTGAGGAGGAGCCGGCCTCCCTGCCCCCGCGGGAGAGGGGAGGGAAAATGGGAGTGAGGGGAGGAGGCGGGGAGAGGGAGCGAGTGAGGGGAGAAGGGAGCGCGACGGGGTAATGGGGGAGGGGAGAAGGGATGGGGAGTAAGGGGGTAGGGATTAAGGGAAAGGATGAGGGAGTGAGGTGTAGCGATTAAGAGAAGGGGCAGTTGAAGGGACGGTAATAGGGGAGTGAGGGAAGGAGAGTTGAGGGAGAGTGGACGGGGGGTATTGCAAGGGGAGGAGAGGCAAAGCGATTAGGCAATCATTCGGGAGAGATAGATGAGTGAAGAGTTGTAGTTGAGGGTGGAGAAAAGGAAAGAAGAGGAGTAACGAGGAGGAATGTGGAGGGTGTGGAAAGGGTCGGAGGAGGAGTGTGAGGGGGAATTGAATTGACTTCATTATTTACATCCTTCATATACATGAAGAGTAAAATCTTTACCTTGCATCTCTTCAAATGTGCAAGGTGCATTTATAATAATTTACGTTGAATATGATGCCCAACAGAATAGTCAATATAACATAGAAATACAGCCGTGCTAGCGTGAATTAAGCAGTCTGACGACCTGGTGGAAGAAAGTGAACTGGAGTAGGTTGGGAAAGGAGGGGGACTGAAGGAAGAGGAGTGAGTGCAGGGAAGGGGGAGGGTAGTGGGGAGGGACGGGGAGCTGGAGGAGGGAGGGAGGGAGGGGAGGCACAGTGAGCTGGGGGAGGGAGGGGAGGGACAGGGAGCTGGAGGAGGGAGGGGCACAGGGAGCTGGAGGAGGGAGGGAGGGGAGGCACAGTGAGCTGGGGGAGGAAGGGGAGGGACAGGGAGCTGGAGGAGGGGGCGAGGGGATGGATGGGCAGAAAGGGGAGGGGACGGGGAGCTGGAGGGAGGGGAGGGACAGGCAAAGCCCTTTAAAAATCCTATCAGTCCCAAAAATCGTTTACCAAGATGGTGTCTTCTCCATCCAAACAGGAGCTGGCTTCCCAAGATGGACACTTCCCACTTTGTCCACGCCGGTCTTACCTTCCCAAGACGGACGCTGGTCAGCCATGGCGCACGCGCTCCCTGTCTCCTCTTACCGAGATGGCCGCAGCAGGGAGGAACGCATCGCCGCTGCCCTTAACAAGATGGCCGCTGCAGGGGCGAAGCATCGCCGCCGCCCTTACCAATATGACCGCCGCACCCGACAGAGACAGCAGAGGAACCGACGTGGGAGTGGGCCAATTTCTGGCAGCGGGCCGATCGGGGAGCGGGGCAGCGCGGCGGAGGAAAACGATTCTCCTCACCACTCAGTCCGCGGCGTCCTTGTCTACTGCCAGCAGCTGATGCCAACGCTGATGAATGGCTTCCCAGACAAGGAGGAAAAGAGTGAGGAGTTGGCGTCAGTGTCACCTGGGGGGGGGGGCAGTGGGAGGGAATAGTGTGATGCGAGAGAGGGATTGAAGGCAGGTAGTGAGAGGAATGGGAGGAGGGAGTGAGCGGTGGGCTGGGGAGGGGAGAGGAGGGAATGGGTGGTTGAACCGTGCATTTGGACTTGCTAACCACCCTCTTCCTCCTCTCTCCCCGGCCAGGGCTGTTCCTCTCCAACGTGCTGACGGAGATCAAGGGCAGGGAGGTGCGGGTCTGCACCAACCCCGACGGCAGCATCTTCCTGGTGCGGCTGGTGGACCAGTGTGACGTTCCTGCCCTGCGCCGCTTTCTCGCCGCCCTCCAGCCTCACCTGTGGCTCGTGGCCAGCCACCGGTGCGGGGCTCGCGTGATGCAGGCGGCCCTCCTGCAGGTGACCCAGCTCGCCAGCAACCTGCAGGAGCAGGGCGAGGAGGAGGAGGAGGACGCAGAGGACGAGCAGGAAGAAGGGGGCGAGGGCAGAACCCTGGAGGGGCAGGTCCGGCAGCTGAGCAGCTGTGTGCGCAGCGACCTCCTGAAGTACGTGAGGGATGCGCAGGGCAATCTCTTCGTGCGGGATCTCCTGCAGGTGCTGGGGGGAGTGGTGCCCTGTGCCAGCAAGCTGCGGAGGAGCACCCACAGGGACACACCCAAGGGTGAGTGTCGTGCTTCCGCACCATCCGGTGGGTCAACCACGCAAATATTCTCCACATCACAACCTCCCTGGAGTACAGTCCAACCTGTAACCCACTCCCAAGGATATTGCATTTCAGTTATCAATCCCTGAGACTGTAGTTTGGATACTCACTCACAGGGATTTGTTATTCTAGATGTAAAAACTCTTAGCCCTTGGACTAGGTTTCAGCCTGTAACTCAGAATTGGGGATCTCATTCCAAACATTTCAGCTGACAACTTATTGGTGGTTCCTAAAGCAAGAAATATTTATAAGGCTTTTTCTGTTTTAAAAAAAAACCATTGTGGTAAACTGTCACAGTGAACGATGATGAGGCATGCGAGGCATGATGAGGCTGAGTCGAAGGTTGAGGTGCATGGGTGTGAGGTGGAGTGGGAGGGCTGAGGCGTGTATGAGACAGAGGAAATCCAGAGTGAGGTTTGGTCACCCCGAGTGTAGGGCGGATTTGGAAAGTTCGGGTACAGGGCGGATTTGGGAAGTTTGGATTCGGGGCGGCGGTGTCCAGGCTCAGAGTGTATCAATGCTACGCGGCCCAGGTCCTGGGGCGAGGAATGACCGACGTATAGACGCTGGGCCGGATGGATTGGAACGGCCGTGTGTCAGGACTGGTTCTGCCTGCTGCTCTGCTGGGTTTACTCCGATCAGAGTCCGAGGCTGAGTGCCTGCTCCAGGCTTCACTTTCACTCTGAATGTCATTTACGTTTATTGTTTGCAGTTTGTTCTCCCCCTCCCACTCCCCCTTGGGTATCTGTCGGGGTTTTTAGTTTATGGCTTCTTTCAGATTTCTTGTTTTGTGGCTGTCTGTGAGGAGGTGAATGTCAGGCTGTATAATGTATACGTACTTTGTTAGTGAACGTTCTTTGAACTCTGAACCTGTGGATTGGATTTCACTCACTCCTGAGAGTCGCTTATCCTATATGTAAACCTCCTGAAACCTTGAATTAGATTCTACTCTGTAACTCACTTCTGGGAATCCAATACAGGTGCACCCCACTTTACAAATGTTTGCTTTACGCCACTTCACTTTTACAAAAGACCTACGTTGGTAACCCGATTTCACATTACAGAGAGGATTTTCGCTTTTACGAAAATTTTTTCCCATGTCTACGATGGTTATAATGGTTCTTTGTTTTACGCCATTTTGGCTTAAGAAAGGTTTCATAGGAAACCTTTGTAAAGGGGGGAACACCTGTATTCCAAATGGACACTCCCCATCCCAAGCCTCAGGATTGGATCCCAACCTGTAACCTGGTTTCTGGGAAACTAGTATTCCAAATGGACACCCCGGACCTCAGGATTTCATTCTAATCTGTAGCTCACTCCCAGTCATTTGTTCTTCTTTATATAAACTGTTGGAAACCCCGGATTAAATCCAGTGTTTCACTCATTCCTGATGGCGTATTTTTCTTGGTATAAAATCGCCTGATCTCTGGTAATTTTCTAGTCCAGTCCTCCCTCCTCCTCCCGCACCCGCCATCCGTCCATTCATGCACTCCTCCGGCCGGTGACCTGCTTTGTCCCTCTCTGACAGGCTTTGACCTCGACAGAGGCCTGGACCTCCGTGCCGGACAGGTGAAGGAGTTCAGTGTCCCGGAAGGGTTCCTGGACGAGCTACGTGACTATGCCCAGCTGCTGGCAGACAACATGACAGGTGAGGTCCCTCGCCGCTGTGAGGTTCGAGGGGGCCGGCGAGGGAGGGATGATCTGCGGAGGTTGCCCCTCTCACCCTCCTCGTCTCTCCACAGAGTTCCTGACCAACCCCACGGCCAGTGCGGTTTTACAGGTGGCGGCCCGTGTCCTGGGGCGGAGGCTGCCGGCCGTGGCTCAGGAGCTGTGTTCGGCCATTCTCAAGACCCTCGGGGAGCCAAGCCAGGACGGGCAGAGCAGGTAACCCGCGCGTCCCCTGCTGTGGCCGTACTCTGTCTCACAGTCCCATATCACTGGTGCGCTCAGGCACACATGGCCTGTGGGTGGCAGCTGTGTTCTGCCATCCTCGGAGAGCATTGACAATGCCGGTGGCCACAGGCGTGCACCATGCCAACGTACACACTGCACGAGCTCGTGAAGTCAGATTTCCATTTATGACCACAGGCGTGCACCGTGCCAACGTACACACTGCACGAGCTCGTGAAGTCAGATTTCCATTTATGGCCACAGGCGTGCACCGTGCCAACGTACACACTGTGCTCGAGCACGTGTAGGCAGATCTCTGTTTACAGAATGGGGTGAGGTTGTAGTTGACTTCAGTGCCCCCACCCACTCTGTGTGAGGGAGGGAGTGGTGTTGCTGTTGACCTCCTGCAGCTCGTTCCACATACCCACTGTTGGGGAGAAGCTTGCCCCTCGGGTCCTCTCTCGCCCTCAGTCTGTGCCCTCTGGCTTCAGACTGTCCTGCCGCAACTAGAGGATTGAGTGCGGGTCTGGTCGTTCCTTCATGGGAAGGGTGTGGAGAGGGTACGGCAGCCAATCACCAGGGTACGGCCTATAAGGAGAGGTTGGACAAACTTGGCTTGTTTTCCCTGGAACGTCAGAGGCTGAGAGGAAACCTGATAGAAATTTATACAATTATTAGAGGTGGAGGTAGAGTAGAGAGTTGGTATCTTTCCACACCCCTCCCCCTGGGCCGAAATGTCTAATATATGAGGGCGTACATTTGAAGTGAGAGGGGGATTATTCTAAAGAGATGGGCGGGGCAAGCGGAGTGAGCCCCGAATGGTGGTGGAGGCAGATACGATACGAGGTTCTTAGACGGAATAGAAGGTTAGGAACATTGGGCAGAAGGGCCTAGTTAACCCTTTAATTACCAATTTAATTATTTCAACACATTGCGAGTTGAAGGTCCTGTTCTTGTGCTGTACTAGCCTGTGCCAGAAATTCAAGAGTGCTGGCGGCAGAAGTGAGTGTAGTTGCTATAATTTAGGGGAAGGTGCTTGGGAAGCTGAAAGGCCTAATGGTAGACAAGTCTCGCAGACCAGACGGACTGCAGACTGCACCCCAGGGTTCTACCATCAGACAGGGGGCACCGTAACATTAGGGCAAGGGCTTAGAATGAGAAACAGCTTCCTCCCCCAGGCTGGGAGACTGAACTCCCTACGTAAGAAGTGCCAGTGGAGTTGTACTGTTTACTTTTTAACTTGTGACGCAAGTGCACCTTATTATTTGTGGCAGTGTTGTGTTTGATTTATACATATGGTGTTGTGCACTTGGTCCGTGGAATTTTGTTGCGTTCGGCGGTTTACGAGGGGTGATTGATAAGTTTGTGGCCTAAGGCAGAAGGAGACTATTTTAGAAAACCTCGCACATTTATTTTTCAACATTGTCCCTCCTACGTTTAAACACTTAGTCCAGCGGTCGTGGAGCAAACGGATCTTGGACCTCCAGGGAGTGTCCACAGATGGGTGATTGATAAGTTTGTGGCCTAGGTTAGAAGGAGATGAGTTACACAGCTCTCGTTATAATGCACATGCAGGTCACCTCTTTGAGTGATGATGCAGAAAGTTTGAAGTTAATATCTCTTCTCCTACCTTAGGCCACGAACTTATCACCCCTGCTGTGGACACTTTCTGGATGTCCACGATCTGTATGCTCCTACTCCTTCTACCCTAGGCCACAAACTTATCAATCACCCCTTGTCTATAGATATGGTTGAGTGACAATGAGCTTGAGGTTGAATTTGAAAGAGGTGGCTGAAGAGATTGTGGAGACGTTAGAACTGATCTTTCAAGGATCACTAGATTTTATTTCCAGAGGACTGGACAGTTGCAAAAGTCACTCTTTAAAAAGGGAGGGAGGCAGAAGACAGGGAACGATAGGCAAGTGAGCCTGCCTTAAGAGAATGGGTAAAGAAGTGGCAGATGGAATGCAGTGTAGGGAGGTGTGTGGTCATTCACCTTGTGAGAAGAAATAAAGGCACAGAGTATTCTCCAAATTCAGAAATCTGAGGTGCAAAGGGACTTGGGAGTCGTAATGCAGATAAACTTGTGCAGGTTGAGTCGGTGGTGAGGAAGGCAAATGCAATGTTAGCCTCCTCTTTAAGAGGACTAGAATATAAAAGCAAGGGTGTAATGCTGAAAATTTATAAGCCATTGGTCAGAACATATTTTGAGTATTGAGAGCAGTATTGGGCCCCTTATCTAAGAAAAGATGTTCTGGCATTGGAGATGGCCCAGAGGAGGTTCAGGAGAATGATCCTGGGAATGAAGAGGTTAACATATGAGGAGTGTTTGATGGCTCTGGGCCTGTACTTGCTGCAGTTTAGAAGAATGAGGGGGGAATCTCATTGAAACCTATTGAATATTGAAAGGCATGGATAAAGTGGACTTGGAAAAGATGTTTCCCATAGTGGGAGAGTCTAGGACAAGAGGGCACAGACTTAAAATACAAGGGCATTCCTTTGGGACAGAAAAGGGGAGGAATTTCTTTAGCCTAGAGGATGCAATTTGGCTGTGGAGACCAAGTCATTGAGTACATTTAAAGCAGAGGTTGATAAGTTCTTGATTAGGCTGTTGAAAGTGACAGGGAGAAGACAGGAGAGTGGGGTTGGGAGGGATAATGAACCAGCCATGATTGAAGGGCTGAACAGACTGGTGTGGCTGAACGGCCTCATTCTGCTCCCTTGTCATATGGTCCTTTGTGATGGCTCTGTTGATTGGGGTCAACCATAGATACTGTTGTCAACCATAGATACTGTTGTCTACGCAAGCCAGGGTAGCACGGAATCGATAGCAAGCTGTTCCCGTGCAGCAGGCTCCCCCTCTCCACGCAGCGGGCCCCCCCTCTCCACACAGCAAGCCCCCCCTCCCCACACAGCGGGCTCCCCCCCCCCACACAGCGGGCCCCCCCTCTCCACACAGCGGGCCCCCCCTCTCCACACAGCAAGCCCCCCCTCTCCACACAACGGGCCCCCCCTCTCCACACAGCGGGCCCCCCCTCTCCACACAGCAAGCCCCCCCTCTCCACACAGCGGGCTCCCCCTCTCCACACAGCGGGCTCCCCCTCTCCACACAGCGGGCTCCCCCCCTCCACACAGCGGGCTCCCCCCCTCCACACAGCGGGCTCCCCCCCTCCACACAGCGGGCTCCCCCCCTCCACACAGCGGGCTCCCCCTCTCCACACAGCGGGCTCCCCCTCTCCACACAGCGGGCTCCCCCTCTCCACACAGCGGGCTCCCCCTCTCCACACAACGGGCCCTCCCTCTCCACACAGCAGGCTCCCCTCTCTCCACACAGCGGGCCCCCCCCCACACAGCGGCCCCCCCCTCTCTACACAGCGGGCCCCCCCTCTCCACACAACGGGCCCCCCCTCTCCACACAGCGGGCTCCCCTCTCTCCACACAGCGGGCCCCCCCTCTCCACACAGCGGGCCCCCCCTCTCCACACAACGGGCCCCCCCTCTCCACACAGCAGGCTCCCCTCTCTCCACACAGCGGGCCCCCCCCCACACAGCGGGCCCCCCCCACACACAGCGGGCCCCCCCTCTCCACACAGTGGGCCCCCCCTCTCCACGCAACGGGATCCCCCTCTCCACGCAACGGGCCCCCCCCTCTCCACACAACGGGCTCCCCCTCTCCACACAGCGGGCTCCCCCTCTCCACACAGCGGGCTCCCCCCCCCCACACAGCGGGCCCCCCCCCCACACAGCGGGCTCCCCCTCTCCACCAGCGGGCTCCCCCTCTCCACGCAACGGGCCCCCCCTCTCCACACAGCGGGCTCCCCCTCTCCACACAACGGGCTCCCCCTCTCCACACAGCGGGCTCCCTCTCTCCACACAGCAGGCTCCTCCTCTCCACACAACGGGCTCCCCCTCTCCACACAGCGGGCTCCCCCTCTCCACACAGCGGGCTCCCCCTCTCCACGCAGCTGATGACCCCAAAGGAACGGCAGAGACCGATACAGTTTGGCACTAGCAGCATCGCAGGAGTTGCCAGTCAGCATTGAACTCAACGTAGGACTGCCTTAGGGACCCCAGCTCCGGATTTTTCCTTTGGGGTTTACTCCTGAAGCCTTCCCGATGAGTGGTGTAAACCCCTGGGTTGCCTGGGGCTCGCTCAGCTCATTCTCGTCTAGGGGGAGCAGCCTTCGGCCCCTCCAAACTGGGTAATCAGCTGGTGTGGATGCTGTGTAATGTCCCCGCCTCGCCAAAGAACAAACAGGACACCGTTTGCTATTAAATGGTTACAATTTATAAAGATTGCTATAACTGATTAATAACCATACAGTATATATAAAGGAAAAGAAAATAAAGAAAAGGCGCCAAACTTATCAAAGTCCAAACCACTTCATACACAACCATTGGAGCTCAATTACTGAAGTCTTCTGGCCACCATTCGATCCCCTCAGACCTCCTCGACTCGCAGCTCAGGACCACCCGAAGTGGTCAACCAAGCACATCTATCTTCGTCTCCTCTCCTCGGGGTACCTCCTGGCCTCGGACTCCCGCTTGGGGTCCGCTCCTCACCCAGTTAACAGCATCGCGTCCTCTCTCTCACCCCCTCGCGACGACTCCACAAAAGCCCGCCGACAATAGCTTACAGACTCAGAAGAAAGAACAACATTGATCCCAATTGGTTTACAAAGGAATACAATTCTCGTTAACAGTAAATTTGAACCCAAACAAGCTTCCAGCACTCTCTCGCAACAAAGAGGCATTCCTACTTTTAACAAAACAAAGAAGCCATTTTGATTAACATACGCAGTAACAAAGAAAAAAAAGAAACCCCCCTTTACACTCTCCCCCCAGCAAATAAAAGTCATGTCCTTATGACTATTAAATAACTCACCCACTCTTCCTGCCAACACAAACCCTAACCTAGGCACAAACATTGACGTTGCTTCCCAAACAGTAAACCTCACTCCCTGTTCCTCAGGCGCTACATAGGCCAACTTCTCTGGGAGTTTCCTAACCCTCTGAGACCTTCGTACCCCCTCACCTAAACTCTTCAGGCTCGGACACAACTGGGGATACCTCGGGCCCGCTACCAACTCCTCTCTCAACCTCTCACTCATGCCCCCCACTGCACACAGCTAACCCTCCCCACTACACCTGACTCAGTGAGAGAAGGGCCAAAAGTCTCTTCCTCAATCAAGGGAAAGTCAGCAAAAGACAGCATGTACCACACATCCAACACATCATCCTTCGAATCCGTATTCTTCCTCATTTCTGCGATCGTTAATTGCTGTCTGATCTTCTCCAAACGGAAACACGTGTCCTGCACTGCTCCTGCAGTCTCTTCAGCCTCCTGCAATCGAGATATCAGCTTCTTCTCTGGCCCCTGCAACTCTTGCCACAGGCTCAGCAGTTTCGACTCACGCGTCCGGGCCATCTCAGTCTGGGACGCAGTTACTCCAACAGCTTCTTCCACCCCGACCTGAAAAGCAGCAGTTAAAGATTGGTCAGCCTCCAGTTCAGTATTCACTGCACTTCTCTCCAGCTTTTTCTTCCTCATGACTTCTTCCAGATCAACTTCCTCCAGTCTCTCCGTCTTCATTTCAGACTTGATTCCGTAGAGACAGTCACTCACGAGCTGCGACCTTCGCCAGCCCTGGCAAGTGTCCAGAAAACACTTTAACTATGTAGTTCTCAGCCGCTGCTGCAACAACCTCACTTCATATTCTCCCGAGGCAAATCCAAATACCAGGAGGTCATCCACATGCGCCAAGACTCCAAACTCCTCCACATCCCCCATGGTCTTCCAAATGCCCTGTGGGAAGGTTGCAAGGGCTCCGGATATGCCCTGTGGCATCTTTTTGGACTGGAAGAATCCTAGGGAACTTATAACGGCCGTCTTCACTTGTCGGCCCCACTCATCGGGATCTGGCAACATCCACTCCTCAGATCCAGCACCTTAAACCACATCGCACCACTCAGACAGGCCATCGCCTCTCCGGCCCTCAGGGCCATATTCTGGTCACTGACAGTGCGCCTCTTCAGCGCAATATTATCCACACTCCACAGCTGTAGGGGCCAGTCGCCGCAACCTCTCTCTCTCCGAGGTGTCTTCAACTGTCAACTCCCCTCCCTCGTGGTATTTCGCAGCGTCCACTAAGAGGGTCTCACCCTCAGATACTTCCCCCAGGCTGTACCACCACCGCCTCTCGTTTGAATTCGGTACCGGCCCAATGCTGCTACACACGTCTGCACAAGCAGCTCGAAACTCCGGGTGCATCGACAATGCCTCCAAACAGCACTCACCCGCCTCCTCCAGGCAGGCCCCCAAGCACACCAGCAGGTTCTCTCCTAAACCGAAACGCTTCCCGTCTCAACAGGGTCTGGACATATCAGCATTAACGATTCACGAACCTCAGTCACCTCCACATTTGCCTCTAAGAACTCCATTTTCACTGACCAACAACTGTTGTCTGGATAATCACCGGCACGGATACTCCAAATCTCCAGTGCCCTCAATGTTGTCAAGGGTAAATGCTTCCAGTAACGGTTATAAAACAAACTGTACAGCAACTTAACTGGCACCCCGGTGTCGAGGATGGCTTTAACTTGACTTCCATCCATCCATAATGACACCTGTGCGCTTGGGCCCTCTAAGCCTTCAGGAATAGGGTCTGTTCCTTTCAGGAGTTCCTTGGTACATTGCTGGGAACGTGCTCCCCCAGAGACCCCAAGCCGTTCCCCCACTGGGCCTCCTCTAAGTTTCCCGACACCTCTCGGACCAACTGAGGGAGGAGCTGATCCCCTTGACAGATCCCCCTGGCACTGCAAGCAATTTATCTGCCCCCCTAGGCAAAAAGGGATACCCTAAAAACTTTCCACCAGTCTCCTGCCATGGATACGGTAAGCCCCCCAGCTGCGGCATTTGACTTCCAGTCGAACCAAACGCATTTTCCCACACCTTCCCAGAACTGGTAGCTGTCACTTCGAGGTAATTGTACCCGACAGTTCTAATAACGCCACCAGCCCGCCTACTCAAACTTTCAACCAATTCCTGTCGCTTTTCCTCAGCCAAGCACTGCCACTCACCCAACAACTGAGAGGTCCGTTCCGCCCCTTTAGGGCTGGACATTACTCCAACAACCGGGCGGAGCCCACCATAGCTGGAACATACCCACCAGTCCTTCCCCGCTCCCTTAACAGCATGGACAGCCCATGGCCCCACCACCATTTCGTCAAAGATAGTTGGAACTCGAACAACGTCCTCCGGGGCACCAACAGCCACCCCACCCAACACACACGCAGAGATAACCAGCAATCGCACACCCGCAAAGGCACACCAGCTCTTCGCCACAGACATAATTTAAAGAGGGCGATCACACAGCTTCCACAGAAATCAATCCCGGACCGAGCACCCCACAATCTAACCCCCTGGGTCGCCTCAGACTCGCTCAGCTCGTTCTCGTCTAGGGGGTGCAGCCGTCAGCCCCGCCAGACTGGGTAATCAGCTTGTGTGGATGCTGTGTGATGTCCCCGCCTCGCCAAAGAACAAACAAGGCACCATATGTGATTAAATAATTACAATTTATAAACATTACTATAACTGATTAATAACCATACAGTATACATGAAGGAAAAGAAAGTAGAGGCGCCAAACTTATCAAAGTCCAAACCACTTTGTGCACAACCATTGGAGCTCAATTACTGAAGTCTTCTGGCCACTATTCGATCCCCTCCGAACTCCTTGACTCGCAGCTCAGGACCACCTGAAGTGGCCAGCCAAGCACATCTATCTTCGTCTCCTCTCCTCGGGGTACCTCCTGGCCTCGGACCCCCGCTTGGGGTCCGTTCCTCGCCCAGTTTACAGCATCGTGTCCTCTCTCTCACCCCCTCGCGACGACTCCACAAAAGCCCGCCAACAATAGCTTACAGACTCAGAAGAAAGAACAACATTAATCCCAATTGGTTTACAAAGGAATACAATTCTCGTTATCAGTAAATTTTAACCCAAACAAGCTTCCAGCACTCTCTTGCAACAAAGAAGCATTCCTACTTTTAACAAGACAAAGAAGCCATTTTGATTAACGTACACAGTAACAAAGAGAAAAAAGAAACCCCCTTTTACAGTGGGTACAGTGGAGGTTTGACATCAGAGTTTTCCTCCTCCTAGATGAGCTGCCAACCACGGTTGCCCAAAGCAACTGGTTTTAAGGTGCTGGTATGCTCCCTTTTGCCGCATCTCCTGTTGGTAGGAACAGTTCCGCCAGGCTTAGCTGCTAAGCCACATGTGAAGGCCAGGAGCTGGACTGGGTTGTCAGAGGCTGTTTGAGGCACACGCCATTGGGAGCATTTAATAGGTCACTACCTAGTGGGGAGCTTGTCCCCACTACCAACCTCTGTACGCTGGGGAAAAGGCTGTGACTGTCAGCCTCATGCTGAGCCAGGGAGGGACACAAAGTTATACAGCACTACAACATCTGAAGTGGCCATTCGGCCCTTTTAATACCCACCTAATCTTCTGCCCAGTCCCATCGGCCTGCACTCCGACCATATCCCTCCAAACCTGTCCAATTCGCTTTAAATGTTACAATTAAATCCGCATCGATCACTTCCACTGGCAACTTGTTCAACACCCTTTGAGTGAAGAAATTTCCTCTCAGATTCTCCTTAAATATTTCACCTTTCATCCTAAACCTATGACCACTGGTTCTGGTTACACCCATTCACCCTTTCTACCCTGCTCGTCAGTTTGTATACCTCCTTAAGATCCCCTTGTTCCCCTGCGCTCCTGGGAATAAAGTCCAGCCTCTCCAGCCATCCCTATTACTCAGGGATCCTCAGGTTCCTTTAGGCTTATTGATATCTTTCCAGAACTGCACAAAATACTCTATCTCACCAATATCTAGTACAACTTCAAAATATAATCCCAGTACCTACATTCAGTGCCCTAGTGTAGCTTTTGTGTTGCTTTACGTAGTCTAGTGTATCTTTGAGTGGTCTCACATAGTCTAGTGTAGTTTTGTGGTGATTCATGTTGCACCAGGGTCCTGGAGAATCGTTGTTCCGTTTTTACTGTGTACTGTACCAACAGTTTATGGTCGAAATGACAATAAAAAGTGACTTGACTTTTGAAGGTCAATGTGCCAGAAGCTTTCTTTATGACCCTGTCTACCTGTAGCAACACTTCCAATGAATTATGGAAACAACACACACAAAATGCTGGTGGAACACAGCAGGCCAGGCAGCATCTATAAGGAGAAGCACCGTTGATGTTTCGGGCCGAGACCCTTCGTCAGGAAAGGAAAGATAGTAAGAGATTTGAAAGTAGTCGGGGGAGGGGGAAATGCGAAATGATAGGAGAAGGCCGGAGGGGGTGGGATGAAGCTAAGAGCTGGAAAGGTGATTGGCAAAAGGGATACAGAGCTGGAGAAGGGAAAGGATCATGGGATGGGAGGCCTCAGGAGAAAGAAAGGAGGGGAGGGGAGCACCAGAGGGAGATGGAGAATAGGCAAACAACTAAATATGTCAGGGATGGGGTAAGAAGGGGAGGAGGGGCATTAACAGGTTAGAGAAGTCAATGTTCATGCCATCAGGTTGGAGGCTACCCAGCCGGTATATAAGGTATTGTTCCTCCATCCTGAGTTTGGATTCATTTTAACAGTAGAGGAGGCCATGGATAGACATATCAGAATGGGACGTGGAATTAAATTGTGTGGCCACTGGGAGATCCTGCTTTCTCTGGCAGACCGAGTGTCAGGGCCCTGGCCCCCACCGTCTTATTTTCACCATGGACGTCCAGTCCCTATAGATCCCTAGCCCCCACCATCTTAATTTCACCATGGACGTCCAGTCCCTATATACTTCCACCCCCACCGAGATGGTATCGAAGCTCTTCGCTTTTTTTTGGATTCCAGACCTAACCAATTCCCCTCTACCACCACTCTCCTCCGTCTAGTGGAATTAGTTCTTACTCTCAATAATTTCTCCTTTGGCTCCTCCCACTTCCTCCAAACCAAGGGTATAGCCATGGGCACCTGTATGGGTCCCAGTTATGCCTGCCATTTTGTTGGCTTTGTGGAACAGTCCATGTTCCAAGTCTATACCGGTATCCATCCCTCTCTTTTCCTTTGCTACATCGACGACTGCATTGGCGCTGCCTCCTGCATGCATGCTGGGCTCATTGACTTTATTAACTTTGCCTCCAACTTTCACCCTGCCCTCAAATTTACCTGGTCCATTTCCGACACCTCCCTCCCCTTTCTTGATCTTTCTGTCTCCATCTCTGGAGACGGCCTATCTACTGATATCTACTATAAGCCTACAGACTCTCACAGCTACCTGGACTATTCCTCTTCCCACCCTGTCTCTTGCAAAAATGCTATCCCCTTCTCACAATTCCTCCATCTCCGCCACATCTGCTGTCAGGATGAGGCTTTTCATTCCAGGTCAAAGGAGATGTCTTCCTTTTTTAAACAAAGGGGCTTTCCTTTGTCCACCATCAACTCTGCTCTCAAATGCATCTCTCCCATTTCCCGCACATCTGCCCTCACCCCATCCACCTGCCACCCCACTTGGGATAGGGTTCCCCTTGTCCTTACTTACCACCCCACCAGCCTCCAGGTCCAACGTATAATTCTTTGTAACTTCTGCCACCTCCAATGGGATCCCACTACCAAGCACATCTTTCCCTCCCCCCACCCTTTCTGCTTTTTGCAGGGATCGCTCCCTACACACGACTCCCTTGTCCACTTGTCCCCCCCCCCCCCCCCCATCCCTTCCCACCGATCTCCCTCCTGGCACTTATCCTTGTAAGTGGAACAAGTGCTACACCTGCCCTTACACTTCCTCCCTCACCACCATTCAGGGCCCCAGACAGTCCTTCCAGGTGAGGCGACACTTCATCTGTGAGTCGGCTGGTGTGGTATACTGCGTCCGGTGCTCCCGGTGTGGCCTTTTATATATTGGCGAGACCCGACGCAGACTGGGAGACTGTTTCACTGAACACCTATGCTCTGTCCGCCAGAGAAAGCAGGATCTCCCAGTGGCCACACATTTTAATTCCACGTCCCATTCCCATTCTGATATGTCTGTCCATGGCCTCCCCTACTGTCAAAATGAAACCACACTCAGGTTGGAGGAACAACACCTTATATACCGGCTGGGTAGCCTCCAACCTGATAGCATGAACATTGACTTCTCTAACTTCTGTTAATGCCCCTCCTCCCCTTCTTACCCCATCCCTGACATATTTAGTTGTTTGCCTGTTCTCCTTCTTCCTTTGGTGCTTCTCCCACCCCCCCCCCCCCGCTTCTTTCTCCCGAGGCCTCCCGTCCCATGATCCTTTCCCTTCTCCAGCTCTGTATCACTTTCGCCAATTACCTTTCCAGTTCTTAGCTTCATTTCGCGCCCCCCCCCCCCCCAGTCTTCTCCTATCATTTCGCATTTCCCCCTCCCCCGACTACTTTCAAATCTCTTACTATCTTTCCTTTCGGTTAGTCCTGACGAAGGGTCTCGGCCTGAAACGTCGACAGTGCTTCTCCCTATAGATGCTGCCTGGCCTGCTGTGTTCCACCAGCATTTTGTGTGTGTTGTTGTTTGAATTTTCAGCATCTGCAGATTTCCTTGTGTTTGCTCGATGAATTATGGAGCTGTATTCCCAGATCCCTCTGTTCTACAGCACTCCTCAGTGCCCTGCCCTTCACTGTGTAAGACTTGTCTGGTTTGTCCTCCTAAAGTGCAGTAATTGGTCTGCATTAAGTTCCATCTGTCACATCATTGGAAACTGATACTAAAAGCAGAAAATGCAGCTACCGCTGGCACGAGATTCTGCCGATGCTGGAAATCTTGAGAACACACACCTTGCTGGAGGAACTCAGCAAATCGGGTAGCGCCTATGGAGAGGGAAAGACAGCCAACATTTCAGGCCAAAACCCTTTATTTGAAAAAGTAAAAGGGCAGAACTGCTAGGATAGGAAGACAGGGGAAGGAGTACAAGCTGGCAGATGATAGGTGAGGGGCAAGGTTGTGAGGGTGGGTGAAGAAAGATACTTGGGGGGGATAGGTGGAAGAGGTCAAGGGCTGAAGAAGAAAGAATTTGATAGGAGAGGACAGTGGACCGTGGAATAAAGGGAAAGAGGGAAGGAACCAGAAGGGATGATAGTAGGAGCAGAGAAGGGGTGAGAGAGTCACCAGAATGGGGAATAGTAAATGGGGGGGGGGGGGGGGGAGCTGGAGAAATCGATGTTCATGTAATCAGCGTGGAGGCTACTCGGACAGAATATAAGGTGATCCTGCTCCATCCTGAGTTTGGTCTCATCGTGGCAGTAGAGGGGGCCGTGGCTGATAATTCAGAATGGGAAGTGGAATTACACTGGGAGATCCTGCCTCTTGCATGGGAAAGAGCAGGGGTGCTCGGCAAAGCAGTCCCCCGAATCTGCGTTCTGGTCCTCAAACTGCCCGTGAGAGTGAAAACAAGGTGCTGGTCTGCTGGAGGGACTCTGAGCCAGCAGTGACGCACGGTGCCCAGAGGCCGGGTGGTCGGGAGGTGAAAGCCTCAGAGTGGCACGGAGCCAGGGCTGCAGCGGGTTGCAGACTCTGCGAAGGAGGAGGAGCACGATGAAACTGGAGTGGAGGTGGGCCCTGGCTCCTCGTCTGCCCAGGTGTTCGGTGTGAATGACCTACGCTGGTCTTGAGACCTCTTCTGCTGACAGGAGACGCTGTCAGAGGTTTCTGAAATCATGAGAAGCAGAATGAGGGTAGACCGTAACAGGAGAGATTCTGCAGGTGCTGGAAATATAGAGCCACACGCACAAAATGCTGGAGGAACTTGGCATGTCGGGCAGCATTTGTGGAGGGAAATAAACAGGTGACAATTCTGCCCAGTATGTCCTTTATTCCTGTCTGTAAATTCTACCTGACTTGTTGAGTTCCTCCAGCATTCTGTGTGTGTTGCTGAGAGTAGACAGTCCTTTTCCCAGCACGGATGCCAAATACGAGGGGACACTGAGGGAAAGTTTATTGAGCATTGGATCCCTGGAATGGCCTACCAGGGCAACTGGTGGAGACAGACACGATCGTGGTTTAAGAGGTTTTTGGATAGACCGAAGAGTATATAGGGAGTGGTGGAATACAGAGCACGTGTGGGCAGAGAGGTTCAGTTTAATTCGGCATCACGTGGTAGGCGTGGGTATGGATGGCGGCACAGTTCCCTCCCAGATGCATCGAGGCAGAGCAACGTAAAGCAGCAACAATTCAGGATAAAGTGTGACAGCTACAGAGGAAGTGCAGTGCAGGGGAACGACGAGGTACAAGATCGTAACGGGGTAGATTGTGAGATCATGAGTGTAACTTACTGTACTGGAGTTCAGGAGAATGGGGGGTGGGTGCAGAAGCTCTCCATGAGCCTGCTGGTATGTGCTTTCAGGCTTTTGTCTATCGGGGGACGAGAGAATGTCTGGGGTGAGTAGGGCTCTCATAATCTGCTGGCTGCTTTACTGAGGCAGCGAGAAGTGAAGATAGAGCCATGAGGGGGGAGGCTGGTTACCGTGCGCTGAGCTATGTCCACAGCTCTCTGCCTTTTCTTGTCAAGTGCAGACCTGTTGCAGTGTCATACATACAGAGAGGTCTTGATAAACATGGTGAGGGTTGAAGGGGACGTGGGCAGTGGAGGGTGGGAAGGAGGAAGGGTGAATGTCGGTAGTTGGATTGGGAATGCAGGAGAGGGAGCTGGGTGTAGGGGTGGTGGTGGTGGTCACGTTGGACTGATGCATGGGCCTGGCACCCAGTTCGGGGGTGGTGGGGGGGGAAGGCTGAGGGTACACAGAAGCCTCCCTGCCTCTCTCATGGCCTCCTGCCTTGCTCTCCCAGCTCGCTCCTGGAATTCATGAAGGACAGGACAGGCAGTCGGCTGCTGGAGGCGGTGGTCCTAGTGATGGACGCCAAGCTCTTCACCGAGTTCTACACCTCGAACCTGAAGGGCAGACTGGAAGAGCTGGCCCTCCACCCCATGGCCAACTTTGCTGTGCAGCGAGCTCTGGCAGTGGCCCCCACCTCTCTGGTGAGTAGATCCAAAGGTGGAAGAACTCAACTCCCTACCCCTTGGCCCCCTCTTTCCTCAACTCCTTTTACCTCCTCACCCCCACTTTCCCCACTCCTTTGGCCACTCTGCATCCTCACCTGCCCCTCCCCGACTTGCCCTCGCACCTCCTCAGCACGGCCTCCAACCCTCCACTGTTTATTGCCCACCCAATTGCCCCCATTTCTTCTTCCAATGGCTGACTGCCAACTCTTCCACAGTTTGCGGAGATATGTGGGGAGCTACTGCCCAGCGTGGAGGATATCCTGGCCGAGGGTCACCTGGGTGTGGTCGTGGAGATGGTGTCGGGCTGCGTCCGGCACAGCAGTGGCCAGGCAGAGATGATAAACCATCTCTTGGAGGTGAGGGGTGGGTCCTAGCATTGGGAGGGAATGGAGGGGGGGAAAAGTGGTTTGAGAGGACACAAGAGGGAAGCAGGGAGAAAGGAATGGGGTAGGAGGTGCCCAGAGGGGTAAGAGAAGGGACAGTAGAACGAGATAGCAGCAGCTGGTGGGAACAGGAGTCCTGGGCAAGAGGACGGGCCAAGACACAGCAGGAAGGGGTTTTTAGGCCGGAGGAGGTCTGGGAGAGATGAAGAGAGGGAATATCCTTTGGGAAGAGGGGTAGAGTGGGAAGGAGAGGGGGTCAGGTGTGTGGGGCTTGATTTTGGGTGAGGGGATGCTCCTCATGGTGCTTAGGGTAATTGGGAGGGGATGAGGTGGCCTGGGGTAATGTTGATTTCAGTCCACCCTTCTCTCTGCTCACAACCTGCTGCCCCACCCTGCTTTCTTTCCCCCTTTCTATCTCTAGGCGTTCCACTGCGACAAACCTGCCTCCCGCAAACGATCCTGCTTCCTGCTTCTGGTCTCGCTGCAGACTTACCAGGTGTTCTTCCAGCTGCCGGAGCAGGACTCCAAGTCCGAGTATGAGGTCAGTGGCGAGGCAGGGGAGGACCGGCTGTGCCACCTCGTGGGTGGTAGGGGACCAATTAACAGCCCCAGGGTGGGTTCAGACCTCTGCCATGGGCTGTTGAGCCTCTGGACCTTGTCCATGCCGCTCGATCGGAATTGCTCTCATCCTGTTTAATATTTTATGCCTCATCAGAGCCCCCTTGACCCTTTCAATATTTAGCCCTCGATTCGAGTCCCCTTGCCTTGTTTAATATTTTATCCCTCAATTGGATCCCCCTTGTCCCTTTTAATATTTACCCCATGATTGGAGTCCATTGTCCCATTTAATATTTTACCCCTCGATCAGGATCCCTTTTCTCCAGTTTAATATTTTACCCCTTGATCGGGATCTCTCATCCTGTTTAAAATTTTATCCCAATCGGATCCATCTCGTCCTGTTTAATATTTACCCCTCAATCGCGAATTCTCTCATCCCGTTTAATATTCTACCCCTCCATTGGGATCGCTCTTGTCAAGTTTAATACTTTACCCCTTGATTGGATCCATCTCATCCTTTTTAATATTTTACCCCTCGATCAGGGTCTCTGTTGTCCTGTTTAATATTTGACCCCTCGATCAGGGTCTCTGTTGTCCTGTTTAATATTTGACCCCTCGATCAGGGTCTCTTTTCCTGTTTAATATTTGACCCCTCGATCAGGGTCTCGGTTGTCCTGTTTAATATTTGACCCCTCGATCAGGGTCTCTGTTGTCCTGTTTAATATTTGACCCCTCGATCAGGGTCTCTTTTCCTGTTTAATATTTGACCCCTCGATCAGGGTCTCGGTTGTCCTGTTTAATATTTTACCCCTCGATCAGGGTCTCTGTTGTCCTGTTTAATATTTGACCCCTCGATCAGGGTCTCTGTTGTCCTATTTAATATTTGACCCCTCGATCAGGGTCTCTGTTGTCCTGTTTAATATTTGACCCCTCGATCAGGGTCTCTGTTGTCCTGTTTAATATTTGACCCCTCGATCAGGGTCTCTTTTCCTGTTTAATATTTGACCCCTCGATCAGGGTCTCGGTTGTCCTGTTTAATATTTTACCCCTCGATCAGGGTCTCTGTTGTCCTGTTTAATATTTGACCCCTCGATCAGGGTCTCTGTTGTCCTGTTTAATATTTGACCCCTCGATCAGGGTCTCTGTTGTCCTGTTTAATATTTGACCACTCGATCAGGGTCTCTTCCTGTTTAATATTTGACCCCTCGATCAGGGTCTCTGTTGTCCTGTTTAATATTTGACCCCTCGATCAGGGTCTCTTTTCCTGTTTAATATTTTACCCCTCGATCAGGGTCTATTTTCCTGTTCAATATTTTAACCCTCGGTCAGGGTCACTGTTGTCCTGTTTAATATTTTACCCCTCGATCAGGGTCTCTGTTGTCCTGTTTAATATTTTAACCCTCGATCAGGGTCTCTGTTGTCCTGTTTAATATTTGACCCCTCGATCAGGGTCTCTGTTGTCCTGTTTAATATTTTACCCCTCGATCAGGGTCTCTGTTGTCCTGTTTAATATTTGACCCCTCGATCAGGGTCTCTGTTGTCCTGTTTAATATTTGACCCCTCGATCAGGGTCTCTTTTCCTGTTTAATATTTGACCCCTCGATCAGGGTCTCTGTTGTCCTGTTTAATATTTGACCCCTCGATCAGTGTCTCTGTTGTCCTGTTTAATATTTGACCCCTCTTTCAGGGTCTCTGTTGTCCTGTTTAATATTTGACCCCTCGATCAGGGTCTCTGTTGTCCTGTTTAATATTTGACCCCTCGATCAGGGTCTCTGTTGTCCTGTTTAATATTTGACCCCTCGATCAGGGTCTCTGTTGTCCTGTTTAATATTTGACCCCTCGATCAGGGTCTCTGTTGTCCTGTTTAATATTTGACCCCTCGATCAGGGTCTCTTTTCCTGTTCAATATTTGACCCCTCGATCAGGGTCTCTGTTGTCCTGTTTAATATTTGACCCCTCGATCAGGGTCTCTTTTCCTGTTCAATATTTTAACCCTCGATCAGGGTCTCTGTTGTCCTGTTTAATATTTGACCCCTCGATCAGAGTCTCTGTTGTCCTGTTTAATATTTGACCCCTCGATCAGGGTCTCTTTTCCTGTTTAATATTTGACCCCTCGATCAGGGTCTCTTTTCCTGTTTAATATTTGACCCCTCGATCAGGGTTTCGGTTGTCCTGTTTAATATTTTACCCCTCGATCAGGGTCTCTGTTGTCCTGTTTAATATTTGACCCCTCGATCAGGGTCTCTGTTGTCCTGTTTAATATTTGACCCCTCGATCAGGGTCTCTGTTGTCCTGTTTAATATTCGACCCCTCGATCAGGGTCTCTTTTCCTGTTTAATATTTGACCCCTCGATCAGGGTCTCGGTTGTCCTGTTTAATATTTTACCCCTCGATCAGGGTCTCTGTTGTCCTGTTTAATATTTTACCCCTCGATCAGGGTCTCTGTTGTCCTGTTTAATATTTGACCCCTCGATCAGGGTCTCTGTTGTCCTGTTTAATATTTTAACCCTCGATCAGGGTCTCTGTTGTCTTGTTTAATATTTTAACCCTCGATCAGGGTCTCTGTTGTCCTGTTTAATATTTTACCCCTCGATCAGGGTCTCTGTTGTCCTGTTTAATATTTGACCCCTCGATCAGGGTCTCTGTTGTCCTGTTTAATATTTTAACCCTCGATCAGGGTCTCTGTTGTCCTGTTTAATATTTGACCCCTCGATCAGGGTCTCTGTTGTCCTGTTTAATATTTGACCCCTCGATCAGGGTCTCTTTTCCTGTTTAATATTTGACCCCTCGATCAGGGTCTCGGTTGTCCTGTTTAATATTTTACCCCTCGATCAGGGTCTCTGTTGTCCTGTTTAATATTTGACCCCTCGATCAGGGTCTCTGTTGTCCTGTTTAATATTTGACCCCTCGATCAGGGTCTCTGTTGTCCTGTTTAATATTTGACCCCTCGATCAGGGTCTCTGTTGTCCTGTTTAATATTTGACCACTCGATCAGGGTCTCTTCCTGTTTAATATTTGACCCCTCGATCAGGGTCTCTGTTGTCCTGTTTAATATTTGACCCCTCGATCAGGGTCTCTTTTCCTGTTTAATATTTTACCCCTCGATCAGGGTCTATTTTCCTGTTCAATATTTTAACCCTCGGTCAGGGTCACTGTTGTCCTGTTTAATATTTTACCCCTCGATCAGGGTCTCTGTTGTCCTGTTTAATATTTTAACCCTCGATCAGGGTCTCTGTTGTCCTGTTTAATATTTGACCCCTCGATCAGGGTCTCTGTTGTCCTGTTTAATATTTTACCCCTCGATCAGGGTCTCTGTTGTCCTGTTTAATATTTGACCCCTCGATCAGGGTCTCTGTTGTCCTGTTTAATATTTGACCCCTCGATCAGGGTCTCTTTTCCTGTTTAATATTTGACCCCTCGATCAGGGTCTCTGTTGTCCTGTTTAATATTTGACCCCTCGATCAGTGTCTCTGTTGTCCTTTTTAATATTTGACCCCTCTTTCAGGGTCTCTGTTGTCCTGTTTAATATTTGACCCCTCGATCAGGGTCTCTGTTGTCCTGTTTAATATTTGACCCCTCGATCAGGGTCTCTTTTCCTGTTCAATATTTGACCCCTCGATCAGGGTCTCTGTTGTCCTGTTTAATATTTGACCCCTCGATCAGGGTCTCTTTTCCTGTTCAATATTTTAACCCTCGATCAGGGTCTCTGTTGTCCTGTTTAATATTTGACCCCTCGATCAGGGTCTCTGTTGTCCTGTTTAATATTTGACCCCTCGATCAGGGTTTCGGTTGTCCTGTTTAATATTTGACCCCTCGATCAGGGTCTCTGTTGTCCTGTTTAATATTCGACCCCTCGATCAGGGTCTCTTTTCCTGTTTAATATTTGACCCCTCGATCAGGGTCTCGGTTGTCCTGTTTAATATTTTACCCCTCGATCAGGGTCTCTGTTGTCCTGTTTAATATTTGACCCCTCGATCAGGGTCTCTGTTGTCCTGTTTAATATTTGACCCCTCGATCAGGGTCTCTGTTGTCCTGTTTAATATTTTAACCCTCGATCAGGGTCTCTGTTGTCTTGTTTAATATTTTAACCCTCGATCAGGGTCTCTGTTGTCCTGTTTAATATTTTACCCCTCGATCAGGGTCTCTGTTGTCCTGTTTAATATTTGTCCCCTCGATCAGGGTCTCTGTTGTCCTGTTTAATATTTTAACCCTCGATCAGGGTCTCTGTTGTCCTGTTTAATATTTGACCCCTCGATCAGGGTCTCTGTTGTCCTGTTTAATATTTGACCCCTCGATCAGGGTCTCTTTTCCTGTTTAATATTTGACCCCTCGATCAGGGTCTCGGTTGTCCTGTTTAATATTTTACCCCTCGATCAGGGTCTCTGTTGTCCTGTTTAATATTTGACCCCTCGATCAGGGTCTCTGTTGTCCTGTTTAATATTTGACCCCTCGATCAGGGTCTCTGTTGTCCTGTTTAATATTTGACCCCTCGATCAGGGTCTCTGTTGTCCTGTTTAATATTTGACCCCTCGATCAGGGTCTCTGTTGTCCTGTTTAATATTTGACCACTCGATCAGGGTCTCTTCCTGTTTAATATTTGACCCCTCGATCAGGGTCTCTGTTGTCCTGTTTAATATTTGACCCCTCGATCAGGGTCTCTTTTCCTGTTTAATATTTTACCCCTCGATCAGGGTCTCTTTTCCTGTTCAATATTTTAACCCTCGGTCAGGGTCACTGTTGTCCTGTTTAATATTTTACCCCTCGATCAGGGTCTCTGTTGTCCTGTTTAATATTTTAACCCTCGATCAGGGTCTCTGTTGTCCTGTTTAATATTTGACCCCTCGATCAGGGTCTCTGTTGTCCTGTTTAATATTTTACCCCTCGATCAGGGTCTCTGTTGTCCTGTTTAATATTTGACCCCTCGACAGGGTCTCTGTTGTCCTGTTTAATATTTGACCCCTCGATCAGGGTCTCTTTTCCTGTTTAATATTTGACCCCTCGATCAGGGTCTCTGTTGTCCTGTTTAATATTTGACCCCTCGATCAGTGTCTCTGTTGTCCTGTTTAATATTTGACCCCTCTTTCAGGGTCTCTGTTATCCTGTTTAATATTTGACCCCTCGATCAGGGTCTCTGTTGTCCTGTTTAATATTTGACCCCTCGATCAGGGTCTCTGTTGTCCTGTTTAATATTTGACCCCTCGATCAGGGTCTCTGTTGTCCTGTTTAATATTTGACCCCTCGATCAGGGTCTCTGTTGTCCTGTTTAATATTTGACCCCTCGATCAGGGTCTCTTTTCCTGTTCAATATTTGACCCCTCGATCAGGGTCTCTTTTCCTGTTTAATATTTGACCCCTCGATCAGGGTCTCTGTTGTCCTGTTTAATATTTGACCCCTCGATCAGTGTCTCTGTTGTCCTGTTTAATATTTGACCCCTCTTTCAGGGTCTCTGTTATCCTGTTTAATATTTGACCCCTCGATCAGGGTCTCTGTTGTCCTGTTTAATATTTGACCCCTCGATCAGGGTCTCTGTTGTCCTGTTTAATATTTGACCCCTCGATCAGGGTCTCTGTTGTCCTGTTTAATATTTGACCCCTCGATCAGTGTCTCTGTTGTCCTGTTTAATATTTGACCCCTCGATCAGGGTCTCTTTTCCTGTTCAATATTTGACCCCTCGATCAGGGTCTCTGTTGTCCTGTTTAATATTTGACCCCTCGATCAGGGTCTCTGTTGTCCTGTTTAATATTTGACCCCTCGATCAGGGTCTCTGTTGTCCTGTTTAATATTTTAACCCTCGATCAGGGTCTCTGTTGTCCTGTTTAATATTTTAACCCTCGATCAGGGTCTCTGTTGTCTTGTTTAATATTTTAACCCTCGATCAGGGTCTCTGTTGTCCTGTTTAATATTTTACCCCTCGATCAGGGTTTCGGTTGTCCTGTTTAATATTTTACCCCTCGATCAGGGTCTCTGTTGTCCTGTTTAATATTTGACCCCTCGATCAGGGTCTCTGTTGTCCTGTTTAATATTTGACCCCTCGATCAGGGTCTCTGTTGTCCTGTTTAATATTTGACCCCTCGATCAGGGTCTCTGTTGTCCTGTTTAATATTTGACCCCTCGATCAGGGTCTCTGTTGTCCTGTTTAATATTTGACCCCTCGATCAGGGTCTCTTTTCCTGTTCAATATTTGACCCCTCGATCAGGGTCTCTGTTGTCCTGTTTAATATTTGACCCCTCGATCAGGGTCTCTGTTGTCCTGTTTAATATTTGACCCCTCGATCAGGGTCTCTGTTGTCCTGTTTAATATTTTAACCCTCGATCAGGGTCTCTGTTGTCCTGTTTAATATTTGACCCCTCGATCAGGGTCTCTGTTGTCCTGTTTAATATTTGACCCCTCGATCAGGGTCTCTTTTCCTGTTTAATATTTGACCCCTCGATCAGGGTCTCGGTTGTCCTGTTTAATATTTTACCCCTCGATCAGGGTCTCTGTTGTCCTGTTTAATATTTGACCCCTCGATCAGGGTCTCTGTTGTCCTGTTTAATATTTGACCCCTCGATCAGGGTCTCTGTTGTCCTGTTTAATATTTGACCCCTCGATCAGGGTCTCTGTTGTCCTGTTTAATATTTGACCACTCGATCAGGGTCTCTTCCTGTTTAATATTTGACCCCTCGATCAGGGTCTCTGTTGTCCTGTTTAATATTTGACCCCTCGATCAGGGTCTCTTTTCCTGTTTAATATTTTACCCCTCGATCAGGGTCTCTTTTCCTGTTCAATATTTTAACCCTCGGTCAGGGTCACTGTTGTCCTGTTTAATATTTTACCCCTCGATCAGGGTCTCTGTTGTCCTGTTTAATATTTTAACCCTCGATCAGGGTCTCTGTTGTCCTGTTTAATATTTGACCCCTCGATCAGGGTCTCTGTTGTCCTGTTTAATATTTGACCCCTCGATCAGGGTCTCTTTTCCTGTTCAATATTTGACCCCTCGATCAGGGTCTCTGTTGTCCTGTTTAATATTTGACCCCTCGATCAGGGTCTCTGTTGTCCTGTTTAATATTTGACCCCTCGATCAGGGTCTCTGTTGTCCTGTTTAATATTTGACCCCTCGATCAGGGTCTCTGTTGTCCTGTTTAATATTTTAACCCTCGATCAGGGTCTCTGTTGTCTTGTTTAATATTTTAACCCTCGATCAGGGTCTCTGTTGTCCTGTTTAATATTTTACCCCTCGATCAGGGTCTCTGTTGTCCTGTTTAATATTTTAACCATCGATCAGGGTCTCTGTTGTCCTGTTTAATATTTGACCCCTCGATCAGGGTCTCTGTTGTCCTGTTTAATATTTTAACCCTCGATCAGGGTCTCTGTTGTCCTGTTTAATATTTGACCCCTCGATCAGGGTCTCTGTTGTCCTGTTTAATATTTGACCCCTCGATCAGGGTCTCTGTTGTCCTGTTTAATATTCGACCCCTCGATCAGGGTCTCTTTTCCTGTTTAATATTTGACCCCTCGATCAGGGTCTCTGTTGTCCTGTTTAATATTTTACCCCTCGATCAGGGTCTCTGTTGTCCTGTTTAATATTTGACCCCTCGATCAGGGTCTCTGTTGTCCTGTTTAATATTTTAACCCTCGATCAGGGTCTCTGTTGTCTTGTTTAATATTTTAACCCTCGATCAGGGTCTCTGTTGTCCTGTTTAATATTTTACCCCTCGATCAGGGTCTCTGTTGTCCTGTTTAATATTTTAACCATCGATCAGGGTCTCTGTTGTCCTGTTTAATATTTGACCCCTCGATCAGGGTCTCTGTTGTCCTGTTTAATATTTTAACCCTCGATCAGGGTCTCTGTTGTCCTGTTTAATATTTGACCCCTCGATCAGGGTCTCTGTTGTCCTGTTTAATATTTGACCCCTCGATCAGGGTCTCTGTTGTCCTGTTTAATATTTGACCCCTCGATCAGGGTCTCTGTTGTCCTGTTTAATATTTGACCACTCGATCAGGGTCTCTTCCTGTTTAATATTTGACCCCTCGATCAGGGTCTCTGTTGTCCTGTTTAATATTTGACCCCTCGATCAGGGTCTCTTTTCCTGTTTAATATTTTACCCCTCGATCAGGGTCTCTTTTCCTGTTCAATATTTTAACCCTCGGTCAGGGTCACTGTTGTCCTGTTTAATATTTTACCCCTCGATCAGGGTCTCTGTTGTCCTGTTTAATATTTTACCCCTCGATCAGGGTCTCTGTTGTCCTGTTTAATATTTGACCCCTCGATCAGGGTCTCTGTTGTCCTGTTTAATATTTTACCCCTCGATCAGGGTCTCTGTTGTCCTGTTTAATATTTGACCCCTCGATCAGGGTCTCTGTTGTCCTGTTTAATATTTTAACCCTCGATCAGGGTCTCTGTTGTCCTGTTTAATATTTGACCCCTCGATCAGGGTCTCTGTTGTCCTGTTTAATATTTGACCCCTCGATCAGGGTCTCTTTTCCTGTTTAATATTTGACCCCTCGATCAGGGTCTCGGTTGTCCTGTTTAATATTTTACCCCTCGATCAGGGTCTCTGTTGTCCTGTTTAATATTTGACCCCTCGATCAGGGTCTCTGTTGTCCTGTTTAATATTTGACCCCTCGATCAGGGTCTCTGTTGTCCTGTTTAATATTTGACCCCTCGATCAGGGTCTCTGTTGTCCTGTTTAATATTTGACCACTCGATCAGGGTCTCTTCCTGTTTAATATTTGACCCCTCGATCAGGGTCTCTGTTGTCCTGTTTAATATTTGACCCCTCGATCAGGGTCTCTTTTCCTGTTTAATATTTTACCCCTCGATCAGGGTCTCTTTTCCTGTTCAATATTTTAACCCTCGGTCAGGGTCACTGTTGTCCTGTTTAATATTTTACCCCTCGATCAGGGTCTCTGTTGTCCTGTTTAATATTTTAACCCTCGATCAGGGTCTCTGTTGTCCTGTTTAATATTTGACCCCTCGATCAGGGTCTCTGTTGTCCTGTTTAATATTTGACCCCTCGATCAGGGTCTCTTTTCCTGTTCAATATTTGACCCCTCGATCAGGGTCTCTGTTGTCCTGTTTAATATTTGACCCCTCGATCAGGGTCTCTGTTGTCCTGTTTAATATTTGACCCCTCGATCAGGGTCTCTGTTGTCCTGTTTAATATTTGACCCCTCGATCAGGGTCTCTGTTGTCCTGTTTAATATTTTAACCCTCGATCAGGGTCTCTGTTGTCTTGTTTAATATTTTAACCCTCGATCAGGGTCTCTGTTGTCCTGTTTAATATTTTACCCCTCGATCAGGGTCTCTGTTGTCCTGTTTAATATTTTAACCATCGATCAGGGTCTCTGTTGTCCTGTTTAATATTTGACCCCTCGATCAGGGTCTCTGTTGTCCTGTTTAATATTTTAACCCTCGATCAGGGTCTCTGTTGTCCTGTTTAATATTTGACCCCTCGATCAGGGTCTCTGTTGTCCTGTTTAATATTTGACCCCTCGATCAGGGTCTCTGTTGTCCTGTTTAATATTCGACCCCTCGATCAGGGTCTCTTTTCCTGTTTAATATTTGACCCCTCGATCAGGGTCTCTGTTGTCCTGTTTAATATTTTACCCCTCGATCAGGGTCTCTGTTGTCCTGTTTAATATTTGACCCCTCGATCAGGGTCTCTGTTGTCCTGTTTAATATTTTAACCCTCGATCAGGGTCTCTGTTGTCTTGTTTAATATTTTAACCCTCGATCAGGGTCTCTGTTGTCCTGTTTAATATTTTACCCCTCGATCAGGGTCTCTGTTGTCCTGTTTAATATTTTAACCATCGATCAGGGTCTCTGTTGTCCTGTTTAATATTTGACCCCTCGATCAGGGTCTCTGTTGTCCTGTTTAATATTTTAACCCTCGATCAGGGTCTCTGTTGTCCTGTTTAATATTTGACCCCTCGATCAGGGTCTCTGTTGTCCTGTTTAATATTTGACCCCTCGATCAGGGTCTCTGTTGTCCTGTTTAATATTTGACCCCTCGATCAGGGTCTCTGTTGTCCTGTTTAATATTTGACCACTCGATCAGGGTCTCTTCCTGTTTAATATTTGACCCCTCGATCAGGGTCTCTGTTGTCCTGTTTAATATTTGACCCCTCGATCAGGGTCTCTTTTCCTGTTTAATATTTTACCCCTCGATCAGGGTCTCTTTTCCTGTTCAATATTTTAACCCTCGGTCAGGGTCACTGTTGTCCTGTTTAATATTTTACCCCTCGATCAGGGTCTCTGTTGTCCTGTTTAATATTTTAACCCTCGATCAGGGTCTCTGTTGTCCTGTTTAATATTTGACCCCTCGATCAGGGTCTCTGTTGTCCTGTTTAATATTTTACCCCTCGATCAGGGTCTCTGTTGTCCTGTTTAATATTTGACCCCTCGATCAGGGTCTCTGTTGTCCTGTTTAATATTTGACCCCTCGATCAGGGTCTCTTTTCCTGTTTAATATTTGACCCCTCGATCAGGGTCTCTGTTGTCCTGTTTAATATTTGACCCCTCGATCAGTGTCTCTGTTGTCCTGTTTAATATTTGACCCCTCTTTCAGGGTCTCTGTTGTCCTGTTTAATATTTGACCCCTCGATCAGGGTCTCTGTTGTCCTGTTTAATATTTGACCCCTCGATCAGGGTCTCTTTTCCTGTTCAATATTTGACCCCTCGATCAGGGTCTCTGTTGTCCTGTTTAATATTTGACCCCTCGATCAGGGTCTCTTTTCCTGTTCAATATTTTAACCCTCGATCAGGGTCTCTGTTGTCCTGTTTAATATTTGACCCCTCGATCAGGGTCTCTGTTGTCCTGTTTAATATTTGACCCCTCGATCAGGGTTTCGGTTGTCCTGTTTAATATTTGACCCCTCGATCAGGGTCTCTGTTGTCCTGTTTAATATTCGACCCCTCGATCAGGGTCTCTTTTCCTGTTTAATATTTGACCCCTCGATCAGGGTCTCGGTTGTCCTGTTTAATATTTTACCCCTCGATCAGGGTCTCTGTTGTCCTGTTTAATATTTGACCCCTCGATCAGGGTCTCTGTTGTCCTGTTTAATATTTGACCCCTCGATCAGGGTCTCTGTTGTCCTGTTTAATATTTTAACCCTCGATCAGGGTCTCTGTTGTCTTGTTTAATATTTTAACCCTCGATCAGGGTCTCTGTTGTCCTGTTTAATATTTTACCCCTCGATCAGGGTCTCTGTTGTCCTGTTTAATATTTGACCCCTCGATCAGGGTCTCTGTTGTCCTGTTTAATATTTTAACCCTCGATCAGGGTCTCTGTTGTCCTGTTTAATATTTGACTCCTCGATCAGGGTCTCTGTTGTCCTGTTTAATATTTGACCCCTCGATCAGGGTCTCTTTTCCTGTTTAATATTTGACCCCTCGATCAGGGTCTCGGTTGTCCTGTTTAATATTTTACCCCTCGATCAGGGTCTCTGTTGTCCTGTTTAATATTTGACCCCTCGATCAGGGTCTCTGTTGTCCTGTTTAATATTTGACCCCTCGATCAGGGTCTCTGTTGTCCTGTTTAATATTTGACCCCTCGATCAGGGTCTCTGTTGTCCTGTTTAATATTTGACCACTCGATCAGGGTCTCTTCCTGTTTAATATTTGACCCCTCGATCAGGGTCTCTGTTGTCCTGTTTAATATTTGACCCCTCGATCAGGGTCTCTTTTCCTGTTTAATATTTTACCCCTCGATCAGGGTCTCTTTTCCTGTTCAATATTTTAACCCTCGGTCAGGGTCACTGTTGTCCTGTTTAATATTTTACCCCTCGATCAGGGTCTCTGTTGTCCTGTTTAATATTTTAACCCTCGATCAGGGTCTCTGTTGTCCTGTTTAATATTTGACCCCTCGATCAGGGTCTCTGTTGTCCTGTTTAATATTTTACCCCTCGATCAGGGTCTCTGTTGTCCTGTTTAATATTTGACCCCTCGATCAGGGTCTCTGTTGTCCTGTTTAATATTTGACCCCTCGATCAGGGTCTCTTTTCCTGTTTAATATTTGACCCCTCGATCAGGGTCTCTGTTGTCCTGTTTAATATTTGACCCCTCGATCAGTGTCTCTGTTGTCCTGTTTAATATTTGACCCCTCTTTCAGGGTCTCTGTTGTCCTGTTTAATATTTGACCCCTCGATCAGGGTCTCTGTTGTCCTGTTTAATATTTGACCCCTCGATCAGGGTCTCTGTTGTCCTGTTTAATATTTGACCCCTCGATCAGGGTCTCTGTTGTCCTGTTTAATATTTGACCCCTCGATCAGGGTCTCTGTTGTCCTGTTTAATATTTGACCCCTCGATCAGGGTCTCTTTTCCTGTTCAATATTTGACCCCTCGATCAGGGTCTCTGTTGTCCTGTTTAATATTTGACCCCTCGATCAGGGTCTCTTTTCCTGTTCAATATTTTAACCCTCGATCAGGGTCTCTGTTGTCCTGTTTAATATTTGACCCCTCGATCAGGGTCTCTGTTGTCCTGTTTAATATTTGACCCCTCGATCAGGGTCTCTTTTCCTGTTTAATATTTGACCCCTCGATCAGGGTTTCGGTTGTCCTGTTTAATATTTTACCCCTCGATCAGGGTCTCTGTTGTCCTGTTTAATATTTGACCCCTCGATCAGGGTCTCTGTTGTCCTGTTTAATATTTGACCCCTCGATCAGGGTCTCTGTTGTCCTGTTTAATATTTGACCCCTCGATCAGGGTCTCTGTTGTCCTGTTTAATATTCGACCCCTCGATCAGTGTCTCTTTTCCTGTTTAATATTTGACCCCTCGATCAGGGTCTCGGTTGTCCTGTTTAATATTTTACCCCTCGATCAGGGTCTCTGTTGTCCTGTTTAATATTTGACCCCTCGATCAGGGTCTCTGTTGTCCTGTTTAATATTTTACCCCTCGATCAGGGTCTCTGTTGTCCTGTTTAATATTTGACCCCTCGATCAGGGTCTCTGTTGTCCTGTTTAATATTTTAACCCTCGATCAGGGTCTCTGTTGTCCTGTTTAATATTTGACCCCTCGATCAGGGTCTCTGTTGTCCTGTTTAATATTTGACCCCTCGATCAGGGTCTCTTTTCCTGTTTAATATTTGACCCCTCGATCAGGGTCTCGGTTGTCCTGTTTAATATTTTACCCCTCGATCAGGGTCTCTGTTGTCCTGTTTAATATTTGACCCCTCGATCAGGGTCTCTGTTGTCCTGTTTAATATTTGACCCCTCGATCAGGGTCTCTGTTGTCCTGTTTAATATTTGACCCCTCGATCAGGGTCTCTGTTGTCCTGTTTAATATTTGACCACTCGATCAGGGTCTCTTCCTGTTTAATATTTGACCCCTCGATCAGGGTCTCTGTTGTCCTGTTTAATATTTGACCCCTCGATCAGGGTCTCTTTTCCTGTTTAATATTTTACCCCTCGATCAGGGTCTCTTTTCCTGTTCAATATTTTAACCCTCGGTCAGGGTCACTGTTGTCCTGTTTAATATTTTACCCCTCGATCAGGGTCTCTGTTGTCCTGTTTAATATTTTAACCCTCGATCAGGGTCTCTGTTGTCCTGTTTAATATTTGACCCCTCGATCAGGGTCTCTGTTGTCCTGTTTAATATTTTACCCCTCGATCAGGGTCTCTGTTGTCCTGTTTAATATTTGACCCCTCGATCAGGGTCTCTGTTGTCCTGTTTAATATTTGACCCCTCGATCAGGGTCTCTTTTCCTGTTTAATATTTGACCCCTCGATCAGGGTCTCTGTTGTCCTGTTTAATATTTGACCCCTCGATCAGTGTCTCTGTTGTCCTGTTTAATATTTGACCCCTCTTTCAGGGTCTCTGTTGTCCTGTTTAATATTTGACCCCTCGATCAGGGTCTCTGTTGTCCTGTTTAATATTTGACCCCTCGATCAGGGTCTCTGTTGTCCTGTTTAATATTTGACCCCTCGATCAGGGTCTCTGTTGTCCTGTTTAATATTTGACCCCTCGATCAGGGTCTCTGTTGTCCTGTTTAATATTTGACCCCTCGATCAGGGTCTCTTTTCCTGTTCAATATTTGACCCCTCGATCAGGGTCTCTGTTGTCCTGTTTAATATTTGACCCCTCGATCAGGGTCTCTTTTCCTGTTCAATATTTTAACCCTCGATCAGGGTCTCTGTTGTCCTGTTTAATATTTGACCCCTCGATCAGGGTCTCTGTTGTCCTGTTTAATATTTGACCCCTCGATCAGGGTCTCTTTTCCTGTTTAATATTTGACCCCTCGATCAGGGTTTCGGTTGTCCTGTTTAATATTTTACCCCTCGATCAGGGTCTCTGTTGTCCTGTTTAATATTTGACCCCTCGATCAGGGTCTCTGTTGTCCTGTTTAATATTTGACCCCTCGATCAGGGTCTCTGTTGTCCTGTTTAATATTTGACCCCTCGATCAGGGTCTCTGTTGTCCTGTTTAATATTCGACCCCTCGATCAGTGTCTCTTTTCCTGTTTAATATTTGACCCCTCGATCAGGGTCTCGGTTGTCCTGTTTAATATTTTACCCCTCGATCAGGGTCTCTGTTGTCCTGTTTAATATTTGACCCCTCGATCAGGGTCTCTGTTGTCCTGTTTAATATTTGACCCCTCGATCAGGGTCTCTGTTGTCCTGTTTAATATTTTAACCCTCGATCAGGGTCTCTGTTGTCTTGTTTAATATTTTAACCCTCGATCAGGGTCTCTGTTGTCCTGTTTAATATTTTACCCCTCGATCAGGGTCTCTGTTGTCCTGTTTAATATTTTAACCATCGATCAGGGTCTCTGTTGTCCTGTTTAATATTTGACCCCTCGATCAGGGTCTCTGTTGTCCTGTTTAATATTTTAACCCTCGATCAGGGTCTCTGTTGTCCTGTTTAATATTTGACCCCTCGATCAGGGTCTCTGTTGTCCTGTTTAATATTTGACCCCTCCATCAGGGTCTCTGTTGTCCTGTTTAATATTTGACCCCTCGATCAGGGTCTCTGTTGTCCTGTTTAATATTTGACCCCTCGATCAGGGTCTCTTTTCCTGTTCAATATTTTAACCCTCGATCAGGGTCTCTGTTGTCCTGTTTAATATTTGACCCCTCGATCAGGGTCTCTTTTCCTGTTCAATATTTTAACCCTAGATCAGGGTCTCTGTTGTCCTGTTTAATATTTGACCCCTCGATCAGGGTCTCTGTTGTCCTGTTTAATATTTGACCCCTCGATCAGGGTCTCTGTTGTCTTGTTCAATATTTTACCCCTCGATCAGGGTCTCTGTTGTCCTGTTCAATATTTTACCCCTCAATCAGGGTCTCTGTTGTCCTGTTTAATATTTGACCCCTCTATCAGGGTCTCTGTTGTCCTGTTTAATATTTGACCCCTCGATCTGGGTCTCTTTTCCTGTTTAATATTTGACCCCTCGATCAGTGTCTCTGTTGTCCTGTTTAATATTTGACCCCTCGATCAGGGTCTCTTCTTTTCCTGTTTAATATTTGACCCCTCGATCAGGGTCTCTGTTGTCCTGTTTAATATTTGACCCCTCGATCAGGGTCTCTTTTCCTGTTTAATATTTTACCTGCCGATTGGGATCCATTTTGTATTGCACTCTCTCAATCAGTCCCCGCGTGACTCTGATTCAGGGCAGTCACCTGCCTCATATACCCTTGGGACTGACTCTGCCTCTCTCCCGCCCCCAGCCATCTGGTGTTGCCCGACTCAAGCTGGTGAACTACCATGGTACCCTCCTGGCGCAGCACCTGCTGAATTTCGAGAAGCCTGTCACCTTGGTGCGCAGCATGGCAGAAAGCCCGGTGGATGACCTCCTCGTTCTGGCCTGTAACCCCGCCGGCAGCCACGTCTTCGACTCCCTCATCGACAGCGCCACTGTGTCCGAAAAGCAGAAGAAGGCCGTGCTCCGCAAGTTTACGGTGAGTGGGTGTGGGGGGAGCCGGGCGTGGAGAATCTGAGTACTAACCAGCAGGATGTTTATAGGGGTCCATCAAGAACAGGGGTTCCCAAACTGGGGTCCACAGACCCCTCGGAGAACAGTAAGGGTCGATGGCATAAAGTGTGTTGGGAACCCCTTTATCAGGTGGGTTACTATTAAATAGGACATGTGGGGTTCAGTTGGATTCCTTTTGGGAAGTGGTGGATATTAAACAGGACTGAGGGGAAGTGAGGTTTTGATCAAAGGGGTAGCTTAGGGGTTGACAGGAATCCTGTGGGGGTGGGTTAATATTAAATGGGATGGATGGGGTTAATGAGGGTCCAATCAAGGGACTGTTTTTAAATGTATTGTTGGTGAGGGTTAACCGGGGTCCTTATTCTATAGGGGGGCTGGGTTTACTCAATTGGACATTTTCAATGTGAGAAGGGTTATCATCAGTCTTATCAAGGGGTAGTGAGATATTAAATGGGATAGAGAGGGTTAATGAGGGTAAGTTATGAAGGAGGGTGTGTTGGGGGTGGGGTAATGGTCGATGGACGGGCGGTCGCGGGTTCGGGCTCAGAGTGGGCAGCAGCGGGCAGAGACTCTCCCCGGAGGATTCCAGGAGAGCCTGCGAACCGGAAAGGAGTCCAGGTCACTCTGAGCCAGCAGAAAGTTGTGGACTGAATGGCCGCCTTCTGCAGTACAAGTCAGTGCTTCGGGGGGAGGGGACCGTCGGCCCGGAGTCGAGGGTAGTGGGTGTACTGGGGATGAGGTGTTTGTGGGTGGGTGGCGGGGGCAAGGACGGACTCTGAATGTCATTGTTGTGCTCTTCACTGCTGTCCTGTTTGTAACCACATTTCTGTCCCTCTTGAACCAATCTGAAAATTCCCAAATTCTGGCTTGGAATCTCCCTCCCCCGCCTCCGTGCAGGGTCACTTCTTCCAGCTGGCCTGCAGCAAGCACGGCAGCCGGGTCTTTGACCAGATCTGGCTCTTCGCACCGCTGGAGATGCGCCGGAGCATCGCCCAGGAGCTATGTGAGTCTCCTCTCTCTGGGCTGGGAGGGTCACCACGTCAGTGCATGTGTTGTGACAGGGGTTGATGCTGGAGGTTCAGAGAAGGAGGAGAGGATCACGGGCCGCCGGCTCCCAGCAGATGGTGGGCGGGCAGGTGTCCATGTGTCGCAGACTGTGGGCGGGGAGGTGTCCAAGTGTCGCAGACTGTGGGCGGGGAGGTGTCGACGTGTCGCAGACTGTGGGTGGGGAGGTGTCGATGTGTCGCAGACTGTGGGTGGGGAGGTGTCGATGTGTCGCAGACTGTGGGCGGGGAGGTGTCGATGTGTCGCAGACTGTGGGCGGGGAGGTGTCCACGTGTCGCAGACTGTGGGCGGGGAGGTGTCGATGTGTCGCAGACTGTGGGTGGGGAGGTGTCCACGTGTCGCAGACTGTGGGTGGGGAGGTGTCGATGTGTCGCAGACTGCGGGGAGGTGTCGATGTGTCGCAGATTGTGGGTGGGGAGGTGTCCACGTGTCGCAGACTGTGGGTGGGGAGGTGTCGATGTGTCGCAGACTGTGGGCGGGGAGGTGTCGATGTGTCGCAGACTGTGGGCGGGGAGGTGTCGATGTGTCGCAGACTGTGGGCGGGGAGGTGTCGATGTGTCGCAGTCTGCGGGGAGGTGTCCACGTGTCACAGACTGTGGGCGGGGAGGTGTCCACGTGTCACAGACTGTGGGCGGGGAGGTGTCGATGTGTCGCAGACTGTGGGCGGGGAGGTGTCCACGTGTCGCAGTCTGTGGGCGGGGAGGTGTCGATGTGTCGCAGACTGTGGGTGGGGAGGTGTCCACGTGTCGCAGACTGTGGGTGGGGAGGTGTCGATGTGTCGCAGACTGCGGGGAGGTGTCGATGTGTCGCAGACTGTGGGTGGGGAGGTGTCCACGTGTCGCAGACTGTGGGTGGGGAGGTGTCGATGTGTCGCAGACTGTGGGCGGGGAGGTGTCGATGTGACGCAGACTGTGGGCGGGGAGGTGTCGATGTGTCGCAGTCTGCGGGGAGGTGTCCACGTGTCACAGACTGTGGGCGGGGAGGTGTCCACGTGTCGCAGACTGTGGGCGGGGAGGTGTCCACGTGTCACAGACTGTGGGCGGGGAGGTGTCCACCTGTCACAGACTGTGGGCGGGGAGGTGTCCACGTGTCGCAGACTGTGGGCGGGGAGGTGTCGATGTGTCGCAGTCTGCGGGGAGGTGTCCACCTGTCACAGACTGTGGGCGGGGAGGTGTCCACGTGTCGCAGACTGTGGGCGGGGAGGTGTCCACATGTCGCAGACTGTGGGCGGGGAGGTGTCCACGTGTCGCAGACTGTGGGCGGGGAGGTGTCGACGTGTCGCAGACTGTGGGCGGGGAGGTGTCGACGTGTCGCAGAGTGTGGGCGGGGAGGTGTCCACGTGTCGCAGACTGTGGGCGGGGAGGTGTCCACGTGTCGCAGACTGTGGGCGGGGAGGTGTCCACGTGTCGCAGACTGTGGGCGGGGAGGTGTCGACGTGTCGCAGACTGTGGGCGGGGAGGTGTCCACGTGTCGCAGACTGTGGGCGGGGAGGTGTCGACGTGTCGCAGACTGTGGGCGGGGAGGTGTCGACGTGTCGCAGACTGTGGGCGGGGAGGTGTCGACGTGTCGCAGACTGTGGGCGGGGAGGTGTCGACGTGTCGCAGACTGTGGGCGGGGAGGTGTCCACGTGTCGCAGACTGTGGGCGGGGAGGTGTCGATGTGTCGCAGACTGTGGGCGGGGAGGTGTCCACGTGTCGCAGACTGTGGGCGGGGAGGTGTCCAGGTGTCGCAGACTGTGGGCGGGGAGGTGTCCACGTGTCGCAGACTGTGGGCGGGGAGGTGTCCACGTGTCGCAGACTGGGCGGGGAGGTGTCGATGTGTTGCAGACTGTGGGCGGGGAGTTGTCGATGACTGTGGGTGGGGAGGTGTCCACGTGTCGCAGACTGTGGGCGGGGAGGTGTCCACGTGTCGCAGACTGTGGGCGGGGAGGTGTCCACGTGTCGCAGACTGTGGGCGGGGAGGTGTCCAAGTGTCGCAGACTGTGGGCGGGGAGGTGTCGATGTGTCGCAGACTGTGGGCGGGGAGGTGTCGATGTGTCGCAGACTGTGGGCGGGGAGGTGTCGATGTGTCGCAGACTGTGGGCGGGGAGGTGTCCACGTGTCGCAGACTGTGGGCGGGGAGGTGTCGATGTGTCGCAGACTGTGGGTGGGGAGGTGTCGATGTGTCGCAGACTGTGGGTGGGGAGGTGTCGATGTGTCGCAGACTGCGGGGAGGTGTCGATGTGTCGCAGACTGTGGGCGGGGAGGTGTCGATGTGTCGCAGGCTGTGGGCGGGGAGGTGTCCACGTGTCGCAGACTGTGGGCGGGGAGGTGTCGACGTGTCGCAGACTGTGGGCGGGGAGGTGTCCAAGTGTCGCAGACTGTGGGCGGGGAGGTGTCGATGTGTCGCAGACTGTGGGCGGGGAGTTGTCGATGACTGTGGGTGGGGAGGTGTCCACGTGTCGCAGACTGTGGGCGGGGAGGTGTCCACGTGTCGCAGACTGTGGGCGGGGAGGTGTCCACGTGTCGCAGACTGTGGGCGGGGAGGTGTCCAAGTGTCGCAGACTGTGGGCGGGGAGGTGTCGATGTGTCGCAGACTGTGGGCGGGGAGGTGTCGATGTGTCGCAGACTGTGGGCGGGGAGGTGTCCACGTGTCGCAGACTGTGGGCGGGGAGGTGTCGATGTGTCGCAGACTGTGGGTGGGGAGGTGTCGATGTGTCGCAGACTGTGGGTGGGGAGGTGTCGATGTGTCGCAGACTGCGGGGAGGTGTCGATGTGTCGCAGACTGTGGGCGGGGAGGTGTCGATGTGTCGCAGGCTGTGGGCGGGGAGGTGTCCACGTGTCGCAGACTGTGGGCGGGGAGGTGTCGACGTGTCGCAGACTGTGGGCGGGGAGGTGTCCAAGTGTCGCAGACTGTGGGCGGGGAGGTGTCGACGTGTCGCAGACTGTGGGCGGGGAGGTGTCGACGTGTCGCAGACTGTGGGCGGGGAGGTGTCCACGTGTCGCAGACTGTGGGCGGGGAGGTGTCCACGTGTCGCAGACTGTGGGCGGGGAGGTGTCCACGTGTCGCAGACTGTGGGCGGGGAGGTGTCCACGTGTCGCAGACTGTGGGCGGGGAGGTGTCCACGTGTCGCAGACTGTGGGCGGGGAGGTGTCCACGTGTCGCAGACTGTGGGCGGGGAGGTGTCCACGTGTCGCAGACTGTGGGCGGGGAGGTGTCCACGTGTCGCAGACTGTGGGCGGGGAGGTGTCCACGTGTCGCAGACTGTGGGCGGGGAGGTGTCCACGTGTCGCAGACTGTGGGCGGGGAGGTGTCCACGTGTCGCAGACTGTGGGCGGGGAGGTGTCCACGTGTCGCAGACTGTGGGCGGGGAGGTGTCCACGTGTCGCAGACTGTGGGCGGGGAGGTGTCGATGTGTCGCAGACTGTGGGCTGGGAGGTGTCCAAGTGTCGCAGACTGTGGGCGGGGAGGTGTCCACGTGTCGCAGACTGTGGGCGGGGAGGTGTCCACGTGTCGCAGACTGTGGGCGGGGAGGTGTCGACGTGTCGCAGACTGTGGGTGGGGAGGTGTCGATGTGTCGCAGACTGCGGGGAGGTGTCGATGTGTCGCAGACTGTGGGCGGGGAGGTGTCGATGTGTCGCAGGCTGTGGGCGGGGAGGTGTCCACGTGTCGCAGACTGTGGGCGGGGAGGTGTCGACGTGTCGCAGACTGTGGGCGGGGAGGTGTCGACGTGTCGCAGACTGTGGGCGGGGAGGTGTCCACGTGTCGCAGACTGTGGGCGGGGAGGTGTCCACGTGTCGCAGACTGTGGGCGGGGAGGTGTCCACGTGTCGCAGACTGTGGGCGGGGAGGTGTCCACGTGTCGCAGACTGTGGGCGGGGAGGTGTCCACGTGTCGCAGACTGTGGGCGGGGAGGTGTTCACGTGTCGCAGACTGTGGGCGGGGAGGTGTCGAAGTGTCGCAGACTGTGGGCGGGGAGGTGTCTACGTGTCGCAGACTGTGGGCGGGGAGGTGTCCACGTGTCGCAGACTGTGGGCGGGGAGGTGTCCACGTGTCGCAGACTGTGGGCGGGGAGGTGTCGATGTGTCGCAGACTGTGGGCTGGGAGGTGTCCAAGTGTCGCAGACTGTGGGCGGGGAGGTGTCCACGTGTCGCAGACTGTGGGCGGGGAGGTGTCCACGTGTCGCAGACTGTGGGCGGGGAGGTGTCCACGTGTCGCAGACTGTGGGCGGGGAGGTGTCCACGTGTCGCAGACTGTGGGCGGGGAGGTGTCGATGTGTCGCAGAGGTGGGTGGGGAGGAGGCAGAGATGGTCATGCTCGGCGGTGCTGGCAGCTGGGACACGAGGATACTGCACTTTGGAAGGGAAGGTGATGAGGATTGCAGAAGTGTGTGGAACGGGGGCAGGTGGGAGAGAGGTCACTGCTGTGGGACAGGAAATGGAGAGGGTCCCGTGTGCGGGATGGGGAATGGAGTGTGTCCCGGGTTTGGGATGGGGAATGGAGAGGTTCCCGGGTTTGGGATGGGGAATGGAGAGGTTCCCGGGTGTGGGATGAGGAATGGAGAGGGTCTCGGGTTCGGGATGGGGAATGGAGAGGGTCCTGGGTGCGGGATGGGGAATGGTGAGGGTCCTGGGTGCGGGATGGGGAATGGAGAAGGTCCTGGTTGCGGGATGGGGAATGGAGAGGGTCCTGGGTTCGGGATGGGGAGTGGAGAGGATCCTGGGTTCGGGATGGGGAATGGAGATGGCCCTGGGTTCGGGATGGGGAATGGTGAGGGTCCTGGGTTCGGGATGGGGAATGGTGAGGGTCCCGGGTTCGGGATGAGGAATGGAGAGGGTCCCGGGTTCGGGATGGGGAATGGAGAGGGTCCCGGGTTCGGGATGGGGAATGGAGAGGGTCCCGGGTGCGGGATGAGGAATGGAGAGGGTCCTGGGTTCAGGACGAGGAATGGTGAGGGTCCTGGGTTCAGGAGGAGGAATGGAGAGGGTCCTGGGTGCGGGATGGGGAATGGAGAGGTTCCCGGGTTCGGGATGGGGAATGGAGAGTGTCCCGGGTTCGGGATGGGGAATGGAGTGGGTCCCGGGTGCGGGATGGGGAATGCAGAGGGTCCTGGGTTCGGGATGGGGAATGGTGAGGGTCCTGGGTTCGGGATGGGGAATGGTGAGGGTCCTGGGTTCGGGATGAGGAATGGAGAGGGTCCCGGGTTCGGGATGAGGAATGGAGAGGGTCCCGGGTTCGGGATGGGGAATGGAGAGGGTCCCGGGTTCGGGATGGGGAATGGAGAGGGTCCCGGGTGCGGGATGAGGAATGGAGAGGGTCCTGGTTCAGGACGAGGAATGGTGAGGGTCCTGGGTTCGGGACGAGGAATGGAGAGGGTCCTGGGTGCGGGATGGGGAATGGAGAGGTTCCCGGGTTCGGGATGGGGAATGGAGAGGGTCCCGGGTGCGGGATGGGGAATGCAGAGGGTCCTGGGTTCGGGATGGGGAATGGAGAGGGTCCTGGGTTCGGGATGGGGAATGGAGAGGGTCCTGGGTGCGGGATGGGGAATGGAGAGGTTCCCGGGTTCGGGATGGGGAATGGAGAGTGTCCCGAGTTCGGGATGGGGAATGGAGAGGGTCCCGGGTGCGGGATGGGGAATGCAGAGGGTCCTGGGTTCGGGATGGGGAATGGAGAGGGTCCTGGGTTCGGGATGGGGAATGGAGAGGGTCACGGGTTTGGGATGGGGAATGGAGAGGGTCCTGGGTTCGGGATGGGGAATGGAGAGGGTCCTGGGTTCGGGATGGGGAATGGAGAGGGTCCTGGGTGCGGGATGGGGAATGGAGAGGGTCACGGGTTCAGGATGGGGAATGGAGAGGGTCCTGGGTTTGGGATGGGGAATGGAGAGGGTCCCGGGTTCGGGATGGGGAATGGAGAGGGTCCCGGGTTCGGGATGGGGAATGGAGAGGGTCACGGGTTCGGGATGGGGAATGTAGAGGGTCCTGGGTTCGGGATGGGGAATGGAGAGGGTCCTGGGTGCAGGATGGGGAAAGGAGAGGGTCCCGGGTGCGGATCCAGGGTTAGGGGATGGTTAAGATGGGGACCCTGGACTAGGAGGTGTGGGTGGGAAGAGGGTAGGTGTCCCAGGGTCAGTAGTTGTGTAGGGCATTTGGAGGGAGGGTCTGTTTAGGAAGGAGGGTCCCTTGGTGTGGCCTTTAGTTGGGTGGGGGTGGTGGAGAGTAGGCCCGGTGGCTGGAAGTGGGTGTCAGGGTATTCTGAGATCCTGGAAAGTGAGATGGAGCGGTGCAGGGTCCACGGGGTTAGAGGTGGTGAGGTTGGAGGTTGGAAGTGGGACCATGTGTTGGTAATTCATCATCAGGGGGAGAGAGGTGCCATGGGCAATTGGGCAACAGCTGGTAGCCTTTACTAGGCTGATGTTCCTGCTCTTTGTCCCCCCTTTGCCTGCCTCCTGCCCCTACCTACACAAACCCCCCCACTTCTTCCAGCTGAAAAGAGGGAACTGTTGAAGGCCAGCCGCTACGGACACCGTGCTATCCGGAAAATGGACCTGGGTACCTTCCGCAGGAAGCTCGAGGACTGGGAGAGTTTCCAGGAGTCTGAAACCAGGAAGCGCAAGGCAGTCTCCGACATCCTGGAGACTGAAGCCGGAATGCCAGAAACGCCGTGAGGCTTCTTCCCCCCCAAACCCCCACCCCCTGCTCCGGTCCGTCTCTCCCGGCGTTCCCTCTGGGTGTGACTAATCCGGTCGGGGCAGAGGGGAGGCATCTAGTCCGGAATGGCCGTCGGAATCCTCTGCCGGCGGTTGGAATTCCCGGTATCTGCCGTGACCGGGCCACTCAGACATTTGCAACTTTGGAGCAGGGTGGTGGGGCAGGTGGGGCAGACAGTCTGCCCCTGTTTCTACCCTGGCCCCCCCATCACTGAGAACCCTTTCCCTCGATTTCCAGAAACCTGTTAGTCTGTGGACTAGACTCCGGGGTGGCGTTTGAGTTTGGGGACAGAATTCCGAAGTTGCACCGTCCTCCGGGTGGAGAAATTTCGTCCTCTTGTACGGCTGAACCTGTACTCCCAGACTTTGCCCCCTCCCCGCCCCTTGTGGCCATCGGGGTAACAATCTAAGGTCAAACGCTGGAAGAACTTTGTCATTTTTGGTCATCTTGAGCTTCAGCAGAGCTCACCTGCATCGACTGTCCGTAAAGGTTTTAAGCAAGAACGGTTTAAAAGTAAGTTTTTTTTTAACAAGGAGAACAATAAACACGCAGGTGGCAGTAATGAGAGTCACCCACTCTCAGGGCTCAGACCGCTTGGTTAGTTAAAGGGTGTGACATCCTTGTACTCAAGGTTCTGTTGATTGTGGAGATCTGGAGGAACTCAGCAAGACTGGCAGCATCTATGGTGGGGAATAAACTGTCAATGTTTCAGGACAAGACCACCAAGTCCTTTGTGTTAAAAACTTATTCTAGAAATTAGACCGTTAACTGACAATGTCAACAACCACGGCCACTTTTCTAAAACAAAATCTTGTGAATAGGACCAAAGCTGAATCAAAGCTCTAAAAGTGTCAGTTTCTCCGAAAAGTGCCACCCTTCAGACCTGTCAGAGAGAGAGGCTGCAGATGCCGGGGAGCTGGGGTTAACGCTGCTGGGTTCCTCCAGTCCCTCGTGTGTTGCTCCGGATAAAGGTTTTCGCTTCGTTGCCCCGTGCAAACTTGTCACGCAGTGGTTTGCCAGAAGTTGCCCTCCACTGCCCCGCCACCCCTCACCCATTGCCATTGAAGAAACAAACAGATTTGTTATTGTGACTGTCCTCGGTGAACTGGAAGGGCCTGGAAATATTTGGCGGGTCAATCCGTGCCTTTGCGATATGGCACAAGAGTTGGTAATTCAGGACAAGGACCCCCACCCTCCCCAACCTGTCAGAAGTGGGAGGGAGATGAAAGATGGGAGGTGGTGGTGGTGTCTCTGATGGGAGAAAGTGATGGGGAGTAAGATGTAAATAATGTTCTCTGGTCAATAAATAGGGAAAATATTCTGGCTCAGCTTCTCTGTGTTTCCCTCGCCCCCTCTGGGAGTGGGGAACATGCCCAGGCTGACCTGCCCGGCACGTCTCCCTGCTCTGCTTTTCACAACATTTACCTTCTTTGGCCTCCGTTTTGCCTCTGACTGCTCCCACTCGGCTATTGACCAGGTCAACTTGTTTACAGCTTAACCCCCACAGTCCCACCCCCTGTGGCCCTAGTCTTGGCCAGTGCTACTTCATCGCTAGTCGTCCTGCCCTGTAAACATCGCCAGACCTTAGTCTCATCTTGTCTGGTCTGAAACAGCAGGGGTACCAACCTGATTTTAAATCCTTGGTGTTTCTCAACAATTATCTGTGGGACCTCCAATTCCCACCATCCTCGAGTGGGAAGCACCGTTAGAGCATTTAACCTCGCGCCGAAAGACTAGAGCATACAGGCTTGTCTCTTGTGCTCACTCACCCGGCCCTCTCTTCCCCCACACCCTCCCTCGCCCCTGTTCCCCAACCCCTTCCCTCGCCCCTCTCTTCCCCCCACCCCTTCCCTTGCCCCTGTTCCCCCACCCCTTCCCTTGCCCCTCTATTCCCCCCACCCCTTCCCTCGCCCCTCTCTTCCCCCACCCCTTCCCTCGCCCCTGTTCCCCCACCCCTTCCCTCACCCCTGTTCCCCCACCCCTTCCCTCGCCCCTGTTCCCCCACCCCTTCCCTCATCCTTCTCATCCCCCCACCCCTTCCCTCGCTCCTCACTTCCCTCACCCCTCTCTTCCCCCACACCTTCCCTCACCCCTCTGTTCCCCCACCCCTTCCCTCGCTCCCTCTTCCTCCACCCCTTACCTCGCCCCTCTCTTCCCCACCACTTCCCTCGTCCCTCTCTTCCCCGCCCCTCTCTTCCCCGCCCCTCTCTTCCCCGCCCCTCTCTTCCCCGCCCCTCTCTTCCCCGCCCCTCTCTTCCCCCGCCCCTCTCTTCCCCGCCCCTCTCTTCCCCGCCCCTCTCTTCCCCCGCCCCTCTCTTCCCCCGCCCCTCTGTTCCCCGTCCCTCTCTCCCCCGCCCCTCTCTCCCCCGCCCCTCTCTCCCCCGCCCCTCTCCCCCCGCCCCTCTCTCCCCCGCCCCTCTCCCCCCGCCACTCTCTCCCCTTGTTAGATCACACTTGGAACATTGAGTTCTGTTCTGATAGGAAGGACGTGGAAGCTTTAGAGAGAGGGCAGAGGAGATTTACTGGACAGCCTGTCTTATGAAGATGGGCACCGTCAGTGGCTTTTTCCCAGGGCACGTAATGTCATTTTGTTAAGGTGATTGGGGTGGATTGGGGAACATTTAAGAGATGTTTAGATAGGCACATAGGCGATAGAAAATGGATGGTTACGTGGGAGGAAAGGGTTGGATTGATTTTGGAGAAAGTATTTTCCCCCTAACCGCACCCCACCCACTGCCACTTGTCCCAAGCATTCTCCCTGCCCCACGAGTAAATCCTCCCACCTGGCCGTCAGAGCTGACTGGTGTTAAAGGGACAGGCCATGTGACCCTCGGACCCTGCACTCCGGTCTGTCACAAAAGGAACGGTGGTGGGTGAGGCGTCTGGCCGTACGGTGGTTTGTCTCAGTCGGGTGATCAGCTGAGCTGCTGGCTGGTTGCCGAAGGCTCGATGGTTTAATTGTACCACAGGGTGGGGAGTGAGGGCTGACTCCATAACTCTGCATTCACATGTGCAGCTCGTCGCATCTGTGAGACTATCACCAGGGAAAAGGGCTCATTCGGGTCTCTTGTTAATACCTTTCTCAGCCGCTTCCTCGGGCAGCCATTTCCACATAACCACTGACGTGTGGTTTTTACATACACCCTCAGGAATCCGGCCGACTCCCGTCTCTGCATTCCTGCACGCTTTCCTTGGGTGAGGTGTCCAAGAGGGAAACAGGAAGGCCACTCGGCCTTTCCGAGCCATCCTATTAGCTGGTACAATGGTGACTGATCTGTGCTGACCCAGCCACCTCTTACTGTCCCAGACCGCCAATGTCCTCAGTTCTGTGATCTCCCCCTCCATGAGAGAGTCAGTGCGTGAAAACGGGACCTTTGTCCCAACCAGTCGATGCTGACCGAGATTCCCAACCGAGCTGGTCCCATTTGTTCGCGTTTGGCCCAAACCTTTCCTATCCGAGTACCTTTTTAAATGTTCACGTACCACTTCCTCCGGCTGCTTGACCCTTCTGCCGAGCACCCAAAACCGTGGGGATTCTCCCTCCCTGCTCCACTCATAATTCTAAGCTTTTTTCAGAGGAACGGTACTCTGTGACCAAGTCCCTCGAGTCATGGCAGGGCTCTCCTCGTTGGTCTGTTGTGGTAAAGATGGTGGGTAAATCAGGATCTTGGAGAAGTGTGGATTGTGTCTAACTGAACGCAGGGGAGTGTGAGCTGAACTTGCACAGTGGGCGGTAGGAGAGCGGTGGGACAGGAAAATGGGAATACAGATCCCATTTAGATAGGGTCATAAAGCCTTCATAAATCAAAGTATTGAGTTAAGATCTGTTGAAATCGGTGAGGCCGAGTTTGGAGTATTGTGCGTGTGCCTTTCTGGTCACCTACCTACAGGAAAGATATCAATAGGCTGAAAGAGTTCAGAAGAAATTTACAAGGAGGTTTCTGGGACTTGAGGGCCTGAATGTTAGGGAAAGATTGCACAGATTAAGACTTTATTCCCTGCAGCATAGGGGGGTATACAAAGTTATAAGGGGTATACTGGATAGGGTAAATTCAAGCAGGCTTTTTCCATTGAGGTGTGGGTGAAAGTATTGTAGAACTAGAGGCCATGGGTTTAGAGTGTAAGGTGGAAGACTTAAGGGTAACAGAGTCAGAATAATACAACACTGAAATAGACCATTTGGCCCATCTAGTCTGTGCCAGGCTGTTAATCCTGCTGAGCCATATCTGCTCCCCCAATCTCCTCCCATCCCGTACCTATCTAATATCAGCATGTCCAATTTCACGGTATCTAGTTACCTGGCCTCCACGGGTTCCCCACAACAGGGGGGAGGCGGGGCATCTCCCAAGAATCACAGGGCAGATGTGTTAGAATTTGCACGTTCTCCCTCTGATGCCGGTGAGTTTACCACGCGGTTTCTGGGGACCGAGACGTGGTGGGTTAATCGGCCAGTTTGTGGGTGAGGGGAGGTGTTGGCATCTGACGGAGAGGGCCATCGGTAGAGCAACAGGGAGCGGATAGGTGGGACGGACGTGCCTGGGAGGCCTGATCTATCTCCAGTGTGAGCGAGGGACCGAACCCCAGGAGGCACGCATCTGTTGCAACAAACAGGAGTCAGACATCAGCCGAACTAGGCTCAAGATTTAATCATTGCAAGTTACAAGCAGGGGACTGTGTGGGTGTATGCGTGCAGGTGTCCATATCGGTAATGTGTTAGCGTTGTCGTGTGTCCTCTGAGCGATTCCGGGTGGGGGGTGGGAGGAGGTCGATCAGTCGTAGTGCTCCACCAGCGTGGCGCTCCCCTCCACCACCTGTCGAGTGAGGGAGGCAGCCCTGAGCAGGAGGTGGCCGACCCCATACATGAGCGTAGACATTACTCGCAGCAGCTCTCTGCCAAAGTAAAACAGGCAGTGAGATACCAGGCAGGGGCTTCCTCCACAACATCCCACCCATCCAAAACACCTAGTGTACAGGGTGAGGCTCCCTCCACACCCTCATCACAGACTGAAAAGGGGTGACGCTCCCTCCACACTGTCCCATCACAGACTGAAAAGGAGGGGTGAGGCTCCCTCCACAATCCCATCACAGACTGAAAAGGAGGGGTGACGCTCCCTCCACACTATCCCATCACAGACTGAAAAGGAGGGGTGAGGCTCCCTCCACAATCCCATCACAGACTGAAAAGGAGGGGTGACGCTCCCTCCACACTATCCCATCACAGACTGAAAAGGAGGGGTGAGGCTCCCTCCACACCCTCATCACAGACTGAAAAGGAGGGGTGAGGCTCCCTCCACAATCCCATCACAGACTGAAAAGGAGGGGTGACGCTCCCTCCACACTGTCCCATCACAGACTGAAAAGGAGGGGTGAGGCTCCCTCCACACCCTCATCACAGACTGAAAAGGAGGGGTGAGGCTCCCTCCACAATCCCATCACAGACTGAAAAGGAGGGGTGACGCTCCCTCCACACTGTCCCATCACAGACTGAAAAGGAGGGGTGACGCTCCCTCCACACTGTCCCATCACAGACTGAAAAGGAGGGGTGAGGCTCCCTCCACACCCTCATCACAGACTGAAAAGGAGGGGTGAGGCTCCCTCCACACTGTCCCATCACAGACTGAAAAGGAGGGGTGAGGCTCCCTCCGCACTGTCCCATCACAGACTGAAAAGGAGGGGTGAGGCTGCCTCCGCACTGTCCCATCACAGACTGAAAAGGAGGGGTGAGTTTCCCTCCACACTATCCCATCACAGACTGAAAAGGAGGGGTGAGGCTCCCTCCACACTATCCCATCACAGACTGAAAAGGAGTTGTGAGGCTCCCTCCACACTATCCCATCACAGACTGAAAAGGAGGGGTGAGGCTCCCTCCGCACTGTCCCATCACAGACTGAAAAGGAGGGGTGAGTGTCCCTCCACACTATCCCATCACAGACTGAAAAGGAGGGGTGAGGCTCCACACTATCCCATCACACACTGAAAAGGAGGGGTGAGGCTCCCTCCACACCCTCATCACAGACTGAAAAGGAGGGTTGAGGCTCCCTCCGCACCCATCACAGACTGAAAAGGAGGGGTGAGGCTCCCTCCGCACTGTCCCATCACAGACTGAAAAGGAGGGGTGAGGCTCCCTCCGCACCGTCCCATTACAGACTCTCAAGGACAGGGTGAGGCTTCCTCCACACTATCCCATCACAGACTGAAAAGGACAGGGTGAGTCTCCCTCCGCACCCTCATCACACAATCCTAAACATGGTGGGGTTCCCCACATGCCTTACCATCATACAATCCCAGGGTCATGGTGAGACTCCCATCACAGTCTCTCAAGGGCATAGTTAGACTCCCTCCACACTGTCCCATCCTACACTCCCAAGGACAGTGAGGCACTGGCCCATCACACATTCCCATAGACATGGTGAGGCTCCCTCCACATTGTCCCATCCTACACTCCCAAGGACAGTGAGGCACTGGCCCATCACACATTCCCATAGACATAGTTAGGCTCCCTCCACACTGTCCCATCCTACACTCCCAAGGACAGTGAGGCACTGGCCCATCACACATTCCCATAGACATGGTGAGGCTCCCTCCACATTGTCCCATCCTACACTCCCAAGGACAGTGAGGCACTGGCCCATCACACACTCCCAAGGAAAGGGTGGGGCTCCCATCATACAATCCTAGGGACATGGTGAGGCTCCCATCACATCACCCAAGGGCATTGTTTGACTTCTTCCACACCATCCCATCAAACACTCCCTAGGAGAGTGTGAGGCTCCTTCCATGTCGACCCATTGCACACTCATAAGGAGCAGGTGAGGCTCCCTACACCCTGTCCCATCACACACTCAAGGAGCAGCTGAAGCTCCCTCCACACTCCCTAGGAGAGTGTGAGGCTCCTTCCATGCCGACACACTCAAAAGGAGCAGTTGAAGCTCCCATCACACATGCCTAAGGACATAGTGAGGCTCCCTCCACAGTGCAATTACACACACTCCAAAGGAGAGGGTGAGAATTCCTCCACGCCATCCCATTGAACACTCCCAAAGACAGGGTGAGGTTCCCTCCATACTGTCCCATCACACACACCCAAGGAGAGGATGGGGCTCCTTCCACACCTACCCATCAGACAATTCCTAGCACAGGATGGGGTTCCCAAAATGGCTTCCCATCATAAAATCCGAAGGACAGGGTGAGGCTCCCGTCACAGTCTCCCAATGATATGGTGAGGCTCCCTCCACACTGTCCTACCACACCCCCAAGGACAGGGTGAAGCTCCCTTCACACTGTGCAATCACACACACTCAAGGATGGGCTGAGGCTCCCTTAACACTATCCCATCGCACACTCAAATGGATAGGGTGAGATTCTGTCCCCATGGTCCCACCACACAATCCCAATGAAAGGGTGAGGCTCCCTCCACACTGTCCCATGACTCCCTCCCAAGGACAGGGTGAGGCTTCCGCCACACCATCCCATTCACTCCCTCTGAAAGTGAGGTTCCCTCTGCACCGCCCCTTCACATACTCCCAAGGGCAGGGTGAAGCTCCTTCCATCACACTCTTCCATGTGCAAAGTGAGGTTCCCTCTGCAGTGTCCCATCGCACACTCCCAGGAACAGCCAATTCTGGGGTTATTTCACAGCCACAAGTGAAAGAAGAATATTTGTTCCCCCAATTCCTCCTTCACTGTGGCTGTGAAATAATCCCAGAATTTATTCCCAAATCTGAAGGAGCACATTCTCCACGTGCGCTCCTGGCCATGTGGAGCTGGACGTACAGGATAATACTGGCTTTACTATTGATCCTTATTGTGGGGTTCTGCCCCGCTGCTCCGGGCATGCCATCCTGCCCCACAGAGCGACCACCTCCACCTCGGCCTCTCTGACTGCTCCTGCGATAGGAGAGTCCATTTGGCCACTTTCTCGTGCTGGCCCAGGATGTACAAGAGGTCAATTCAATCTCGTGCCATCTGTTTCGTCCGTTACTTTGATGCCAGTCACACCCACCTCCAAGTGGACAGTGATGTGGTGATTTCCCCTCTACTGCCCCTGTCACTCATCCAGTGACATCATTTTCACCTGAATTTCTGTCTCGGTCGTTTATCCAACTGACCTTGACCGTTTTACTTGGATAACAACTTCTCTGGCCAAGAAAGTCTCCTTTTCTGCATAACGACCTCTCTGCTCTCCTATCAAACCTGTAATGCCCCACTGCTCGATAAAACTTACACCCTCTGCCCACCCCACCCAGCCAATCTTCAGGCATGAATGGAGTGGCTGAATATCCTGGACAGGGTCTGCCGAGGATGCAGCTGTCCAGACTTGGGAATACCCTGAAGCATCCATCCTCTGCCCAATCCTGAGGTGTCACACCCTTCCATTACCGTGGAGGCCATACGGATGTCTCCATTACCCTGTCCACAGATGCCTCCCGTCCCCACCACCAAATCCGTTTCTCCGCATTACCTTATGACCTTCTTAGGCCCCAGACACTTGATGTCAAAGGTCATGGAGTAAAGTCCGTAGAACGTAGCCCTCATGTTGACAGACCCAAAGAGGTCCTTGGGGTTGAGCTTGTAGATGTCAAAGGTTATCCGGGCGATGTCTTTGCTGTTTTTTGGTTTCTGGGTCAGAGCATAGGATACCACTCCCCTCTGTAAAACATCGGCGTGCTGGTTAGACACAGGCTGAGGCTCCCTCCATACCGTCCCGTCACGCACTCCCAGGGACAGGGTCAGACACAGGGTGAGGCTCCCTCCACACCGTCCCGTCACACACTCCCAGGGACAGGGTCAGACACAGGGTGAAGCTCTCTCCACACCGTCCCGACACACTCTCCCAGGGACAGGGTCAGACACAGGGTGAGGCTCCCTCCACACCGTCCCGTCACACACTCCCAGGGACAGGGTCTGACACAGGGTCAGGCTCCCTCCACACGGTCCCGTCACACACTCCCGGGGACAGGGTCAGACACAGGGTGAGGCTCCCTCCACGCCGTCCCGTCACACACTCCCGGGGACAGGGTCAGACACAGGGTGAGGCTCCCTCCACACCATCCCGTCACACAGTCCCAGGGACAGGGTCAGACACAGGGTGAGGCTCCCTCCACACCATCCCGTCACACAGTCCCAGTGACAGGGTCAGACACAGGTTGAGGCTCCCTCCACACCATCCCGTCACACAGTCCCAGGGACAGGGTCAGACACAGGGTGAGGCTCCCTCCACACCATCCCGTCACACAGTCCCAGTGACAGGGTCAGACACAGGATGAGGCTCCCTCCACACCATCCCGTCACACAGTCCAAGGGACAGGGTCGGACACAGGGTGAGGCTCCCACCACACCGTCCCGTCACACACTCCCTCCACACCGTCCCGTCACACACTCCCAGGGACAGGGCCAGACACAGGGTGATGCTCCCTCCACACCGTCCCGTCACACACTCCCTCCACACCGTCCCGTCACACACTCCCTCCACACCGTCCCGTCACACACTCCCAGGGACAGGGCCAGACACAGGGTGATGCTCCCTCCACACCGTCCCGTCACACACTCCCAGGGACAGGGTCAGACACAGGGTGATGCTCCCTCCGCACCGTCCCGTCACGCACTCCCTCCACACCGTCCGGACGCACTCTCCCAGGGACAGGGTCAGACACAGGGTGAGGCTCCCTCCATACCGTCCCGTCACACACTCCCAGGGACAGGGTCAGACACAGGGTGAGGCTCACTCCACACCGTCCCGTCACACACTCCCAGGGACAGGGTCAGACACAGGGTGAGGCTCCCTCCACACCGTCCCGTCACACACTCCCAGGGACAGGGTCAGACACAGGGTGAGGCTCCCTCCACACCGTCCCGTCACACACTCCCAGGGACAGGGTCAGACACAGGGTGAGGCTCCCTCTACACCGTCCCGTCACACACTCCCAGGGACAGGGTCAGACACAGGGTGAGGCTCCCTCCACACCGTCCCGTCACACACTCCCGGGGACAGGGTCAGACACAGGGTGAGGCTCCCTCCACACCGTCCCGTCACACACTCCCAGGGACAGGGCCAGACACAGGGTGAGGCTCCCTCCATACCGTCCCGTCACACACTCCCAGGGACAGGGTCAGACACAGGGTGAGGCTCCCTCCGCACCGTCTTGTGCCTCTGCGCATACTTGATTTTGATACCTCCACCTTGGAGAGGGACTCTGGCTTCCTCCCCAATCTATTTCCTTACTGACTTTATCTCTTCACCCCTCAGCCTTCCCCGCTCCAGGGGAACAAACCCACTCTCTCATAGTTACAGAAACTTGGAGACTTCCCTTCACCCCAGCTCATCCATGCCGACCATCTGCCCGCATTTGTCCCGTAACCCTCTAAATCAGCGGTTCCCAACCTTTTCTATGCCCCACACCCCTAGGAAATGCTTGACTAATGTTCACACCCCCTACAAAAGTAATATCACATTTGCAGATGAAGTCTAATTTCTAATTATTGAACCACATTCAATACTGCGGGTGAACAAATAGAACTTGAAAAATAAGCTTTTAACTCAGTGCATAAAATGCAAATATAAATTGAGCAATTAGATTCTAATTTGTTCAGGAAAAAAATTGTAAACAGTAAATTGATGAGACTCCTCAACTCTGAGGTGTAACTCCCAGGTAACACTGATGAGAATCCTCAACGCTGACTCGGGCAGAGGGAGACTGGAGTGAGTTTATGTCTCTCTCGACTCGGGCAGAGGGAGACTGGAGTGAGTTTATGTCTCTCCCGAAACGGGCAGCGGGAGACTGGAGTGAGTTTACGTCTCTCTCGACTCGGGCAGAGGGAGACTGGAGTGAGTTTACGTCTCTCCCGACTCGGGCAGAGAGAGACTGAAGTGAGTTTATGTCTCTCTCCACTCGGGCAGAGGGAGACTGAAGTGAGTTTATGTCTCTCCCGACTCGGGCAGAGGGAGACTGGAGTGAGTTTATGTCTCTCTCGACTCGGGCAGAGTGAGACTGAAGTGAGTTTATGTCTCTCTCCACTCGGGCAGAGGGAGACTGGAGTGAGTTTAGGTCTCTCCCGACTCGGGCAGAGGGAGACTGGAGTGAGTTTAGGTCTCTCCCGACTCGGGCAGAGGGAGACTGGAGTGAGTTTATGTCTCTCCCGACTCGGGCAGAGGGAGACTGAAGTGAGTTTATGTCTCTCCCGACTCGGGCAGAGGGAGACTGGAGTGAGTTTATGTCTCTCTCGACTCGGGCAGCGGGAGACTGGAGAGAGTTTACGTCTCTCTCGACTCGGGCAGCGGGAGACTGGAGAGAGTTTACGTCTCTCTCGACTCGGGCAGCGGGAGACTGGAGTGAGTTTATGTCTCTCCCGACTCGGGCAGCGGGAGACTGGAGTGTGCTTGGGGCAAACGTTACTACCACTTCTCAAGGCACACTGGCAGCTGGCTGAGTGATGACTCGTGACTCGTCACTCAAGCACACAAGCTGCTCTTTGTCGCACCCCCTGAAATTCCATCTCGCACCCCCGGTTGGGAACCCCTGCTCGAAATACCTCGAATCCATGGCCTGCATCGCACACAGTTCCTGGCAGCTCATTCCAGCTCACCCTCAGTGCGAACACGAGAGATTTGCAGATTCTGTGAACTCCACAGGCGAGACAATGGAAATAAATAAACAGTCGATGTCTCGGGCCGAGACCCTTCACCAGGACTGGAAAGAAAGGGGGAGAAGCCAGATCAAGGAGGTGGAGGGAGTCTCACCCTACGTCTATCCCTGTCCCTGGGAGTGTGTGACGGGACGGTGAGGAGGGAGCCTCACCCTGTGTCTGACCCTGTCCCTGGGAGTGTGTGACGGGACGGTGTGGAGGGAGCCTCACCCTGTGTCTGACCCTGTCCCCGGGAGTGTGTGACGGGACGGTGAGGAGGGAGCCTCACCCTGTGTCTGACCCTGTCCCCGGGAGTGTGTGACGGGACGGTGTGGAGGGAGCCTCACCCTGTGTCTGACCCTGTCCCCGGGAGTGTGTGACGGGACGGCGTGGAGGGAGCCTCACCCTGTGTCTGACCCTGTCCCTGGGAGTGTGTGACGGGATGGTGTGGAGGGAGCCTCACCCTGTGTCTGACCCTGTCCCCGGGAGTGTGTGACGGGACGGCGTGGAGGGAGCCTCACCCTGTGTCTGACCCTGTCCCCGGGAGTGTGTGACGGGACGGTGTGGAGGGAGCCTCACCCTGTGTCTGACCCTGTCCCTGGGAGTGTGTGACGGGACGGTGTGGAGGGAGCCTCACCCTGTGTCTGACCCTGTCCCTGGGAGTGTGTGACGGGACGGTGTGGAGGGAGCCTCACCCTCTCTCTGGGACAGGGTGAACTGGAAGATGATAGGTGAAGCCAGGTGGGTAGATGTGGTGAACTACATATACCTGTCTAGACATGACCCCCCACCCCACCCCGCTGACTGCTCCTGTGGCTCCTCCCACAGACCCCTGTATAAAGGCAATTGGAGGCACTGCTCCTCCCTCAGTCTCCAGGATGTTGTGTGATGGTCTCTTGCTGCTGACGGTGCTTTCTTCCAGCTAATAAAAGCCTATCTCGACTTACGTCTCCGAGGGTTATTGATGGTGCATCAGTAGGATAATTATTGGAAGGAGTACTAAGAGATAGGATCTACAAGTATTTGGATAGACAGGGACTTTCTAGGGAGAGTCAACATGGCTTTGTGCGTGGTAGGTCATGTTTAACTAATCTATCAGAGTTTTTCGAGGTTGTTACCAGGAAAGTTGGTGAAGGAAAGGCCGTGTATGTTGTCTACATAGACTTCAGTAAGGCCTTTGACAAGGTCCCGCATGGGAGGTTAGTTAGGAAGACTCAGTCGCTAGGTTTACATCAAACACGAGAAAATCTGCAAATGCTGAAAATTCAAGCAACACACACAAAATGCTGGTGGAACACAGCAGGCCAGGCAGCATCTACAGGGAGAAGCACTGTCAACATTAACAACAACACACACAAAATGCTGGTGGAATACAGCAGGCCAGGCAGCGTCTATAGAGAGAAGCACTGTCAACATTAACAACAATACACACAAAATGCTGGTGGAACACAGCAGGCCAGGCAGCATCTATAGGGAGAAGCACTGTCAACATTAACAACAACACACACAAAATGCTGGTGGAATACAGCGGGCCAGGCAGCATCTGTAGGGAGAAGCACTGTCGACATTAACAACAACACACACAAAATGCTGGTGGAACACAGCAGGCCAGGCAGCGTCTATAGAGAGAAGCACTGTCAACATTAACAACAACACACACAAAATGCTGGTGGAACACAGCGGGCCAGGCAGCATCTGTAGGGAGAAGCACTGTCGACATTAACAACAACACACACAAAATGCTGGTGGAACACAGCAGGCCAGGCAGCATCTACAGGGAGAAGCAGTGTTGAGTTTCGGGCCGAGACCCTTCGTCAAGACTAACTGAAATAAAAGATAGTAAGAGATTTTCAAATAATAGTAATCTCTTACTATCTCTTCTTTCAGTTAGTCCTGATGAAGGGTCTCGGCCCAAAACGTCGACAGTGCTTCTCCCTGTAGATGCTGCCTGGCCTGCTGTGTTCCACCAGCATTTTGTGTGTGTTGTTGTTAATGTTGACAGTGCTTCTCCCTGTAGATGCTGCCTGGCCTGCTGTGTTCCACCAGATTTTTGTGTGTGTTGTTGTTAATGTCGACAGTGCTTCTCCCTATAGATGCTGCCTGGCCTGCTGTGTTCCACCAGCATTTTGTGTGTGTTGTTGTTAATGTTGACAGTGCTTCTCCCTGTAGATGCTGCCTGGCCTGCTGTGTTCCACCAGCATTTTGTGTGAGTTGTTGTTAATGTCGACAGTGCTTCTCCCTATAGATGCTGCCTGGCCTGCTGTGTTCCACCAGATTTTTGTGTGTGTTGCTAGATATACATGGTGCGGTAGTAAATTGGATTAGACAATGGCTCGATGGGAGAAGCCAGAGAGTGGTAGTGGAGGATTGCTTCTCTGAGTGGAGCCATGTGACTAGTGGTGTGCCACAGGGATCAGTGCTGGGTCCATTGTCATTTGTCATCTGTATCAGTGATCTGGATGATAATGTGGTCAATTGGATCAGCAAATTTGCTGATGACACAGAGATTGGAGGTGTAGTGGACAGTGAGGAAGATTTTCAAAGCTTGAAGAGGGATTTGGACCAGCTGGAAAAATGGCGGATGGAGTTTAATACAGACAAGTGTGAGGTATTGCACTTTGGAAGGAAAAACCAAGGTAGAACATACAAGGTAAATGGTAGGGCATTGAGGAGTGCAGTAGAACAGAGGGATCTGGGAATACAGATACAAAATTCCCTAAAAGTGGTGTCACAGGTAGATAGGGTGGTAATGAGAGCTTTTGGTACATTCGCCTTTATAAATCAAAGTATTGAGTGTAAGAGTTGGAATGTTATGGTGAGGTTGTATAAGGCATTGGTGAGGCCAAATTTGGAGTATTGTGTGCAGTTTTGGTTACCAAATTACAGGAAGGATATTAATAAGGCTGAAAGATTGCAGAGAAGGTTTACAAGGATGTTGCCGGGACTTGAGAAACTGTTACAGAGAAAGGATGAATAGGTTAGGACTTTATTCCCAGGAGTGTAGAGGAATGAGGGGAGACTTGATAGAGGTATATAAAATTATGATGGGTATAGATAGAGTGAATGCAAGCAGGCTTTTTCCACTGAGGCTAGCGGAGAAAAAACCAGGGGACATGGGTTAAGGGTGAAGGGGGAAAAGTTTAAAGGGAACATTGGGGGGGCTTCTTCACGCAGAGAGTGGTGGGAGTGTGGAATGAGCTGCCAGATGAAGTGGTAAATGCGGGCTCACTTTTAGCATTTAAGAAAAACTTGGACAGGTACATGGACGAGAGGTGTATGGAGGGATACGGACCAGGTGCAGGTCAGTGGGACGAGGCAGAAAAATGGTTCAGCACAGCCAAGAAGGGCCGAAAGGCCTGTTTCTGTACCGTAATGTTCAATGAGTGGGGAAGGGGGTGAAGTAAGAAGCTGGGAGGTGATAGGTGGAAAAGATAAAGGGCTGGAGAAGAAGGAATCATAGGAGAGGAGAGGGAAGGACAAGAAACACCAGGAGGAGGTGACAGGTGGCTGAGGAGGAGGTTGGGGGGGGGGGGGGAGTGGTGTGAGGAGGAAGTTTTACTGGAAATTGGAGAAATCGATGAAATAGTTGCTCCAGGTGTCCCTTTTAAATCTCTCACCTCTGATCTTAAAGCTATGTCTCCTTGTTTTAGCGGCCTCTCCCTGCAAAAGAACCCTGCGTTTTCATCCTATCTATGCCCTCATGATCTTGTACACTCTGTCATCCCCCCAATCTCCTCCAGTCGAGGAGGAAAAGCCCTAGCCTTCGCAACCTCTGTGCGTAGCTCAGACCAGGCCCAGACAGCATCCTGGTAAATCTTTTCTACTTTGATAACCACTTTCCTGCAACAGGATAATAATACTCATCAGCAACTTACACAACTGCACCATCTCCGTGCCCGACTGACAGGGGCTGGTGTACCAAATGTCCACCCGGGACACTGCTCTCATATGCACTTGCACCCCTCGGTGTCTCTGTTCCATTACACTCCCCACGATCCTACTATTCACTGTGTGAGTCCTACCCTCAATTAATCTCCCGAAGTGCAATACCTTCCATTAATGTAGAGTGAAACCCTTTCACCCATCGATCCCCATCCCCAGCTGATCGGGATCTCCCCGTCATGTTCATAATCTTCTGCACGGTCTACAACACCACCTTCTTTCAACCTATCGAACTTACCAAGCAAGCCTTGCACGTTTACATCGACCTGAATTACAAACATCAATGGTCTCAGCACTGACCCCTGTGACAGACCGTACCACTAGTCTGTGAAACAAGCCTCTCCAAGCGAGTGAATCCAACTGGCTTTGCATCCCGCACTACCTAACCTTCCAGACCAGCCTGCTACAGGGTCCTTGTCAAAGTCCCCTTCCCTGACAAATGTAGAAAATATCTATAGCTGTACAGTGGAGAGCATTCTGACCGGCTGCATCATTGGAGGCTCCAATGCACAAATATCAGCAGAGGGCTGTAGACTCCGTCACAGCAACCAGCCACCTCCCCGCTGATAACATCTTCAAAAAGGCCGTATCCGTCTCTCAGGACCCCAGCACCCAGGGCATGGGGGTACAGGAGCCCAAGAATACGCACGCAACCGTTTAAGAACATCTTCATCCCTTCCACCATCTGATTTCTGACGGCCCATGAACACCGCCTCACTATTGTGATCTCTTTTAGCACTTTTTATATTTTATATCGATTTCACATTGTAACAGAGTAATTTTAAAAAAACCGTTTTGATCTGCACTGCTGCTTCCAAACCACAAATTTCACAATGCCCAGTGCCTATAAAAAGTACTCACCTCCCTTATAAGTTTTCATGTATTATAGTTCTGCAACATCGGATGACAGTGGATATAATTTGGCTTTTTTGACACTGATCAACGGAAAAAAGATTATTTTGTGTGGAGGTGAAAACAGATCTCTACAAAGTGATATGAATGAATGACAAGTATAAAGCACAAAATTAATTGATTGCACAAGTATTCACCCCCTTCAAGTCATTATCCGGCAGATGGCCTTTGGCAGCGATTACACTTTGAGTCTGTGGACAGGTCTCTATCAGCGTTGCACATCTGGACACTGCGATCTTCCCCCATTCTTCTTTACAAAACTGCTCCAGCTCCGTCAGATTGCATGGGGATTGTGAGTGAACTTCCATTGTCAACTGCAGCCACAAATTCTCCTGGCTTGTGCTTTTCAATAACCTTTTCACGGAGTTGCTTGGAGTGTTCTTTTGTCTTCGTGGTGTAGTTTTAGATACAGGAGTACTTTACTACAATCAATGGGAACACCTTGACTGCACACGGTGATCTCCATTTAACTAACTGTGACTTCTAAAACCGATCGGCAGTGTCGATCTGGTGTGTCATATGAAAGGGGGAGTACTTACGCAATCAGTTATTTTGTGTTTTATATTTGTAATTAATTTAGATCAATTTGTAGAGATCTGTTTTCCCTTTGACAGAAAAGAGCTTTTTTCTGGTAGCGATCAGTGTAAAAAAAAGCCAAATTGAATCCACTGTGATTCAATGTTGTAAAACAATAAACCATGAAAACTTACAACAGGGGGGGGGATACTTTTTCCAGGCCCCTGTGTGTCGGTGATAGTAAGCGTTGATTCTCCAGCCCAGAGACATCCTTTGGAGAGCGCGGTTTCATTAACCCGTGCGTCTGTCCGATGGGCTGACCTTTTGCGAGGTCCATCGCTGGCCCTTCTCCAGAACCATCAGGACGGTTTCATCGTCCAGGTGTTCGAAAAAGTCCTCTGTGTCCACCGCGGTGCCGTCCTCCTCCAGGACCACGCTGACCACGCCGGTGATGAGCAGAGCGTCCAGCGCCTGCAGGCGAGCAACGGAGAGACTGTCACCCGGCGCCAGTCAAACGCAGGGAGACCCTCCCCGCCCCAACCCGAGGGGCGTGGGACGTTAGGTGTTGTTGCAAGGGGAGAGGCTGCAGCTGTGGGGCGGATCCCGGTGTGGAACAGTGGGAATACGGGAGGAGGGCCGAGGATGGGGGTTCCCGGTGTGTGCGAGTGAGAGAGAGAGAGAGAGAGAGAGAGAGAGTGTGTGTTGGTGTAACAGTGTGTGTGCGTGCGCGCGAGTGTGAGAGATAAAGAGAGTGTGCGAATAGTGATTGGATGTTTGTGGGTGCCGTGTGATTGTAAGAGGGTTAGTCAGTGTATATGCTGCGTGTGTGTGTGTGTGGATAGCGTGACTGGTGACCGTGTGTGTGTGTGTGTGTGTGAGTGTGAGTGTGTGTCTGTATGTGTGTGTGTGTGTGAGTGTGTGTCTGTGTGTGTGTGTGCCTGTGTGTGTGTGTGTGTGTGTGTCTGTATGTGTGTGTGAGTGTGAGTGTGTGTGTGTGTGTCTGTGTGTGTGAGTGTGAGTGTGTGTCTGTATGTGTGTGTGTGTGAGTGTGTGTCTGTGTGTGTGTGTGTGTGTGTGTGTGAGTGTGTGTCTGTGTGTGTGTGTCTGTGTGTGTGTGTGAGTGTCTGTGTGTGTGTCAGTGTCAGTGTGTGTGTGAGTGTGTGTGTGTGTGTCTGTGTGTGTGTGAGTGTGTGTGTGTGTGTCTGTGTGTGTGTGTGTGTCTGTGTGTGTGTGAGTGTGTGTGTGTGTGTCTGTGTGTGTGTGTGTGCAGTGTGTGTGAGTGTGTGTGTGTGTGTGTCTGTGTGTGTCTGTGTGTGTGTGTGTGTGAGTGTGTGTGTGTCTGTGTGTGTGAGTGTCTGTGTGTGTGTGAGTGTGTGTCTGTGTGTGTGTGTGTCTGTGTGTGTGTGTGAGTGTCTGTGTGTGTGTGTGTGTGTGTCAGTGTGTGTGAGTGTGTGTGTGTCTGTGTGTGTGTGTGAGTGTGTGTGTGTGTGTGTGTCTGTGTGTGTGTGAGTGTGTGTGTCTGTGTGTGTGTGTGTGCAGTGTGTGTGTGTGTGTGTGTGTGTCTGTGTGTGTGTGAGTGTCTGTGTGTGTGTGAGTGTCTGTGTGTGTGTGTGTGTGTGTGTGTGTGAGTGTCTGTGTGTGTGTGTGTGTGTGTGTGTGTGTGTGTGTGAGTGTCTGTGTGTGTGTGTCTGTGTGTGTGTGTGTGTGTGCGCAACATACTTCAATGAAACGCGACCGCACCCCCCCCCCCCCATGGTCTCTGCTGGAACCTCCCGTGGACTCCCACCTCCACCTCCCCTTGCCCCTGCCGCTGCCCGGGACGCACCTTGTTGACGAGCTCCCTCAGGGTCCCGGCGGTGAGGCCTTTGCGGTGGGAGCGGTCGTGGTTGCAGACGCGGAAGGGCCGCTGGGCGGGCTCGGAGCTCAACCACCTCCTGGTCAGGTCGGCGCTGGCCGTCGTCACCGATCTGTGGGCGAGGGGCGGGGGGGAGGTCAAACACCACTCAGCCCCACCCCCGGAGACCGGAGGACCCACACCTGCGCCGTTCTATTCAGTAATAATAAACCGGATTCTGAACAGGCTGCCATCAGATCTGCAAGACCCGGCGGGCCAAACCACCTGATCTCCATGCCCCCATTCTGGTCACCCGCCTGTCTAAGAGCGTCGTGATGTTACCTGCCCGTCTCAGACACCCCCCGGGTGTGGTGGGCGAGGTGTGTGACGCCGCATCCGTTCCCGGGACGGGTGTGGTGGGCGTGGACCACCCCTGGGGTTTGCGAGAACGAGAGCAGGGGTACATTTTCTCCCTGACTGGGATGTCCCAGAGCTGGGGGTCACCGCCCCAGAATAAAAGGTCAGCCGTTCAGAGAGAGGTCTCTCTTCCCTGCCCTCCCTTCCGCCTCTAGGAAGGTAATCAGCACAGAGGGAGGGGGATCGGTGAATTCTGGACGTGAAGGGAAGACGGGGTCAGTGCAGGGGGGCAGGGGGTGGGGGTGAGGCAGAGGGTCAGTCCTGGTTCGATAGAACGGGGGGGGGTTGGGTGACATCAGGAATGGGGGGGGGGTCCAGTATTCATTGCTGAGCGATGAGGAGAGGGTCGCTGGGTCGTTCCAGGGACAAGGGTTCCCTTACCGGGCAGGAACGGGCAGGTTGGGATTCAGTGTAAGGAGAGGTGATCTTACTGAAAGGGGTGAGATCCTGGGGGGGGGGGCGCCATGGGGGAGATGCTAAGAGGATGGTTCTCTTGGAGGGGGGACGGTCTCAGGATGAGGGGCCGTCCCGTTAAATCGGAGGCGAGGAGGGATTCCCTCTGTGGGAGGAGAGCGGAATCTGTGGGAGCTCTCTCCTCGCCTCACCGCTCCCAGAGCGCCTGGGACGTCTGGGCACCAGGTGGACTCGGGGTTCGGGGGGAAAAGGGCGATTGGATCAGGGTGGGAGAGGGGTTGGGAAATTACACCGCGGTCTCACAGGGTGGGGGTGGGTTGCTGCGCCTCGCTCTCTGACTGACCTGATCAGCGAGGAGGCCGAGGATATGTAACCCCGGGACCCCAGGAAGCCGGCCTGATCCTCGCTGCTCCGCCTGGAGACCGAGCCTTCGTCGGGACGCGGCTCGCAGAGAGACATGGTCCTTCCAGCTGCCGGGAGTTTCGACAGGAAACGCAGGTCAAACCTCTGGAAGAATAAATCAGTGCAGAGCGACCGCGAGCAGGGGTAAGATAGGGAGATCCTGGACTTTGAGCCTGTCGTCAGCAGTCCAAAGTCCGGATGATTATTCCTAGTTGTGCTGGTGTGAGATTAGAGGGAGCGAGAGGCCTCCTCCCTGCCCCCAGCCCTCTTCCTCCTACTCAGCCCAAGTACAGAGCAAGAGTTACACAATTAAAGAGACATATAAAATACATAGCGGAGACAGGTAGTGTTTATTGAACCTTCAGAAATCCAATGGCCGAGGGGACGAAACTGTCCCTAAAACATCTAGCACAAAATGCTGGTGGAACGCAGCAGGCCAGGCAGCATCTACAGGGAGAAGCACTGTCGACATTAACAACAACACACACAAAATGCTGGTGAAACACAGCAGGCCAGGCAGCATCTATAGGGAGAAGCACTGTCGACGTTTCGGGCCGAGACCCTTCGTCAGGACAGTTCTTCTCCCTATAGATGCTGCCTGGCCTGCTGTGTTCCACCAGCATTTTGTGTGTGTTGTTGTTAATGTCGACAGTGCTTCTCCCTATAGATGCTGCCTGGGCTGCTGTGTTCCACCAGCATTTTGTGTGTGTTGTTGTTAATGTCGACAGTGCTTCTCCCTATAGATGCTGCCTGGCCTGCTGTGTTCCACCAGCATTTTGTGTGTGTTGTTGTTAATGTCGACAGTGCTTCTCCCTATAGATGCTGCCTGGCCTGCTGTGTTCCACCAGCATTTTGTGTGTGTTGTTGTTAATGTTGACAGTGCTTCTCCCTATAGATGCTGCCTGGCCTGCTGTGTTCCACCAGCATTTTGTGTGTGTTGTTGTTAATGTCGACAGTGCTTCTCCCTATAGATGCTGCCTGGGCTGCTGTGTTCCACCAGCATTTTGTGTGTGTTGTTGTTAATGTCGACAGTGCTTCTCCCTATAGATGCTGCCTGGCCTGCTGTGTTCCACCAGCATTTTGTGTGTGTTGTTGTTAATGTTGACAGTGCTTCTCCCTATAGATGCTGCCTGGCCTGCTGTGTTCCACCAGCATTTTGTGTGTGTTGTTGTTAATGTCGACAGTGCTTCTCCCTATAGATGCTGCCTGGGCTGCTGTGTTCCACCAGCATTTTGTGTGTGTTGTTGTTAATGTTGACTGTGCTTCTCCCTGTAGATGCTGCCTGGCCTGCTGTGTTCCACCAGCATTTTGTGTGTGTTGTTGTTAATGTCGACAGTGCTTCTCCCTATAGGTGCTGCCTGGGCTGCTGTGTTCCACCAGCATTTTGTGTGTGTTGTTGTTAATGTCGACAGTGCTTCTCCCTATAGATGCTGCCTGGCCTGCTGTGTTCCACCAGCATTTTGTGTGTGTTGTTGTTAATGTTGACAGTGCTTCTCCCTACAGATGCTGCCTGGCCTGCTGTGTTCCACCAGCATTTTGTGTGTTGTTTGAATTTCCAGCATCTGCAGATTCCCTCGTGTTTGCCCTAAAACATCTAGTGTGGGTCTCCAGGCTCCTGCACCCCCTCCCTGATGACAGAAGTGAGAAGGGGGCGTGTCGTGGGTGATGGGGGTCTTCAGTGATGGATACCGCCTTCTCGGGGCACTGCAGTTTGAAGATGTCCCCGACCGAGTGGGTGCCCATGCTGGAGCGAGCTGAGTGAACAACCCTCACTATCCTGTGCTTGGAGCTTTCATCCCGGGCGGCGACAGAACCCCTCCACCGGGCATCTGCCGGACGTACCGAACTCAGGTGCCCCTGGGTCACCTTCCTCGCGAGTGCTGGGTGTTGGGCCCAAGACAGACCCCCCCACCCACCCAGCCGTTCGCCCTTTCCACCGCTGACCCCTCATGCGGGCGGGTGCGACCATGGGTGGGGGTCGCAGAGTTGCGCAACCCGGGAACAGGACCCTCGGCACGTGGGCGCTCCCAACCCGGTCCCACTTCAGTTCCTTAACTGCACAGGTTCCGAGAGAGAGAGAGAGAAAAAGCTTGAGAAAGTCTTCAGCTGATGGAAATTCAAAGCAACTTGGCCAGAGGAACCCCCGGCATTTTGTGTCCGCTACAATATCAAAAACACCTCAGCAGCATCACAGGCTCGAGGCTTCTGATACCGAACGTTAAACACATTTTAACCCAAAAAAGTACGCAATCAGAACAGAAAGCTGTCCGTTTCAGTGCAAAGCAGACTCCGTGCCGCCGAACTGAGTCAGCGATCCGGGTTTGCTGGCTGGTTCAAGAGCCGAATGGTTGGAGGGGAGGGGGGTAGCTGAACCTGGCTGCCTGGGACTTCGGGCTTCTGGCCCGGCCCCTACAACCGACCTCTTGTAGATACTACCCACGGAGGGGGAGGGGGAGGGGATTCTGCCCAATACATCACGGGGCATTCCCATGACATATCGGGGCAAATTCAGCCGCCCTCTGCGCATACCACAGGCCGTGATGTAATGAGCCGGGACACTTCCTTCCAAGTTTATTGTTGCTGTGGGCAGACCACAAACAGGGTAAGAATGCGGAGAAAATCAGGCTTACGTGAACAGCAAGTTATGTGGACAAACATGGTAACGCAAACTTCGAATGATATCAAACGAGCAAAATAAACAGTGCCAGTTTATAAATAAATAAACAGCAAGATTCAGAGGGGGAGAGGGAGAGGGGTAGAAAGGGAGAGAGGGGAGGGGGAGGGCGGGGAGAGGGGTAGAAAGGGAGAGAGGGGAAAGGGAGGGAGGGAGAAGAGAGGGTGGGAGAGGGGAGAGAGAGAGGGAGAGAGACAGAGACGAGGAGAGGGGTAGAAAGGGGAGAGGAAAGGAGGGGGAGGCAGAGAGGAGGAGAGGGGAAGGGGAGAAAGGGAGAAGAGAGGGGGAAAGGGAAGGGAGGGTTGAGGGTTTTCAGGTTCCAGGATCTGATGGCAGTGGGGAAGAGGCTGTTCTTGAACCTCCTTACATTCGCACGAAGGTAGAGAGGCTGGGGTGCCCTGCTGAAGGTTGTATCCATGTTCTGGGCCCGGATAGATTCTCAGAAACGATGTCACATGAACTTGAAATTGCTCGCCACAGTCTCTCTGTGACCCCCGTGGGATTTTTCCCGAGGGCTCCCGTTCCTCCCCATGTGCCGGAGACGTGGGTTAAACAGCCCCTGCTAAATGCCCCCCCACCCCGCCCCCAGTGTGTGAGGGAGAAACTCTGGAATGGGGATCTGACAGGAAGACAGAGAAATGAGGAGGAGAAGGTGAGGATTGGACGTCCCCATGTTTTATAGGTCTGGGTGGGTTGTCCCGGGGGGGGGGGGAATTGTGCGCAGGTAAAATGGAAGAGATGTGAGAGTCTGAGGACCTGTCAAGGGAAGTCTGGAGTTACAAGATCGGGGGGGGGGGCTGGCATGTAACCAGTTGGGGGGGTTGGGTAGGAAATTCCACTCCCCCCCAGACGGGTGGTGACCAATCAGGAAGGGTGTGATTACATAGGGAATGGTGCGTGAAGGATTCACCAGGATGTTATCGGGACTTGAGGGAGAGATTAGACAGGCTGGGACTTCCCACGCACCCCCCCCCCACACGATGAAAGTTAAGAACATCACGAGGGGACGAGGGGTGTAGTAAGGGAAAGATTTAGCGACTGCATGGAGGGTATGGTTTTCCCCTCGGGGGGGGGGGGTGGTGGGAATGTGGGACCTAATATCAGAGGAAGCGGCAGAGGCGGATAGAATTACAAAGTTTATCCGACTCTCGGACAGACATGTGGGTGGGAGGGATATGTGCCAAATACGGGCTCGTGGGATTGGGGTCAGCACGGACGAGACAGGCCGAAGGGCTAGCTTCTGTCCTCTACAATCTGATCTACAGCGCTTTCGAGTGGGGTAGCAGGCTTGATGGGCTGAGTGGCCTCCTACACTGCCTTTCTTTCCAGAAGACCACCAGCCGGGCTACCTTCCTTCCCCGGGGTGGCCCACTGCTGGCCCCTGCGCTCTGGGACGCATGGGAAGATCCCAGACAGATAGCTGGGGGGGGGGGGGGGGGTTCCTGCTGCCGTGAAAGGAGGTTGCGCGGAGTGAGTGTGTGCGTGTGTGTGTGTGTGTGTGTGTGTGTGAGAGAGGGTGTGTGTGTGTGTGTGTGTGTGTGAGAGAGGGTGTGTGTGTGTGTGAGAGAGAGGGTGTGTGTGTGTGTGTGTGAGGGTGTGAGGGTGTGTGTGTGTGTGTGAGAGAGGGTGTGTGTGTGAGGGTGTGTGTGTGAGAGAGAGGGTGTGTGTGTGTGTGTGAGAGAGAGGGTGTGTGTGTGTGTGTGTGTGTGAGGGTGTGAGGGTGTGTGTGTGTGTGTGTGTGTGTGTGTGTGTGTGTGTGTGTGTGTGTGTGTGTGGCGGGGGGAGGTGCTGGTCGGTGTTAACCAATGCGTCAGGGACTCTGAGGTGGGGGCGTTGAGTGGCAGTTCTGTGGCGGGAGGATGGGGTGAAGGAGGGTGAAAGATTCGGGGCTGGAGGAGGAGGAGAGAGCGAGGTAGATGATTCCTGAGCAGAGAGCGGCGGCGACCCGGGAGAGAGGGAGGAATCATCGGGGATGTGGGAGGATGGGGGAGGCGTGGAGATGGATCTCGTGATTCCGAAATCCCCTGGATAACGCCGGCTGGAATGTAATCCGGATACGTTAATCCCCCTGAGCCGGCTTCCGGCATGGTGAAAGAATAACTGCCAGTGGCGATGGTGGAGGGGCATCTGCGCGCACTAGTGCTCCCCACTTTCACCCACACCCAACACACACTGGGAGGTGATGCCCCTCGGACAGGGCCACAGAAAGTCAGCGTCCAGCGACAGTTTGAGCCGGCGGGGGTGGCCGGGAGGGAGGGAGGGAGGTCGGGCCGCTGTGGTGTGCACTGGTGGAAGGGCAGGAATCTGCCACCTCTCAGCCCCGGACCAGATTCACGCCCCGAAAACGCAAACCAACAGCGTCAGCTTCTTGAGGGTGACGAGGTCACCGTTTTAGGGGAAGATTCCCATTCAGGAAGACCCCTCCCCCCACCCCCCGTGATCTCCACAGCCACCGGCCCGGGGCCGAGGAGGAAGAAAGTGTTTAAGAGGAGCCGGGACACGTTCAAGAGGTTTAGCCGGGGAATTAGCAGGTCCTGCCGAGGTGGGGTGTCCCAGGAACTTGGGGGAATTTGTGCTCCATTTTGAATCTGGGTTAGCATTTTCTAACAATAAAGCAAACGTTAGCGGGTTCTACCCTCCAAGGGGGCCACAACCTTGCCATTGGCTTTGGAGGCTTGCGTCTCTCAATAACCCGGACAGCCATGTCGGCCGGAGTCAGGGCTTTATGCTTTGACTCTTGGACGGGTCACCCCTGCCAAACAGGGCAGAGGGCAGAGGGCAGAGGGCAGACTGAGAGTGGCCCACCGGGCCTCCTGGTTCGGGGGTTCAGCTCAGGGCTAACAACCCCGACCGGTCAACAGCAACGAAGAACCCTTCCGCCTCTGAGTGTGAAAGTACTCCTGAGTCTCCGCCCGGGACTTGCACGACTGACAGTAGTGAAAGCCGAGAGGAAGCTCCCGACACGACGGAGGAAGCCACGAAATGCTGGACCTTCATTACTGCCCTAATGGCCGGCGGTGATACAGGCAATCCGCGTGTAAGAGGCTTTTGCCCGTGTTTAGAACAGACAGAGAGTATTGATTGGTACAACTCCAGCCGAGGACTCGGCTCAGTCACGGGAGATCAGTCCAAGGTTGAATTGGTTAGGACTTTATTCCCTGGAGTGTAGAAGAATGAGGGGAGACTTGATAGAGGTGTATAAAATTATGATGGGTACAGATAAAGTAAATGCAAGCTGGTTTTTTCCACTGAGGCTAGGGGAGAATAAACCAGAGGACTTGGGTTAAGGGTGAAGGGGGAAAAGTTTAAAGGGAACATGGGGGGGGGGTTTCTTCACACAGAGAGTGGTGGGAGTGTGGAATGAGCTGCCAGATGAAGTTGTAAATGTGGGCTCACTTTTGACATTTAAGAAAAGCTTGGACTGGTACATGGATGAGAGGTGTATGGAGGGATACGGGCCAGGTGTAGGTCAGTGGGACTAGGCAGAAAAATGGTTTGGCACAGCCAAGAAGGGCCGAAAGGCCTGTTTCTGTGCTGTAATGTTCTATGGTTCAATGGCCTTGTGTGTGGAGGAGAGAGTGGGGAGGGTAGAGGGAAAGGCGGGGTTGGGAGGTGCAGAGTGAGGGACGGACAGGGAGGGTGAGGGATTGAGTGTGTGTGAGAGAGAGAGGGGGGAGGGAGAGTGAGACGGACAGGGAGGGTGAGGGATTGAGTGTGTGAGAGAGAGGGGGGGAGGGAGAGTGAGAGACGGACAGGGAGGGTGAGGGATTGAGTGTGTGAGAGAGAGAGAGGGGGGAGGGAGAGTGAGACGGACAGGGAGGGTGAGGGATTGAGTGTGTGAGAGAGAGAGGGGGGAGGGAGAGGGAGAGAAGCAGTGGGGGACAGAAGAGAAAAGACAGGGAGGAGAATGAAAGTGAGGACGAAGGAGGTGGAGAGTGAGAAAGAGGGAGGTGGGGGCTAACAATGAATGGGGGGAGTGTGAGAAAGACAAGAGGGAGACAGGGAGAGATGGCGAAGGAGAGGGAATTAGAGGAAGACAGAGTGAGTATGACGGGGAGAGGGATAGAGTGAACGGGGTGGGGTAGAGATGGGGAGAGGGAATTAGAGGAAGACAAGGAGGGAGGGAGGGAAAGGGAGATGGAAAGAGGAACTCAGGGGACACAGGGACAGAGATACAGAGGGAGAGGAAGGTGGAATGAGTGAGGGGGAGCGGAGGAGCGAGTCTGTTTACGTGTCCCCGGCCTCTCTCCTTCCGTCCCCGGGGAGGGTGTGTTGTGTAATTTAGGTCATTATCTGTGATGGATGCTGTAATTATCGTTCCCTCCTGTTTACTCACTGTTTATCAGTGTTCTGTGCCAAAGTGTGACATCCCAGCTGTTGAAATCACCTCACCTTTAACCCTCTCACTCCCACCTTCCCTGCCCTCCCCATCCCTCCCCCTCACCAGCTATTCTGTCCCGTCCCTTTCCATCTGCACTTCCCTCTCCATCTCCCCGCTGCTCGTCCCTCCATTCCCCTCCCCTCCTCTCCATTCTCCTATCCCCTCTCCCCCTCACTCCCCCCTCTCATTTTGCTGCTACTCCCCCCCCACTAATCGTCAGTCACTCTCTACCTTACTACCCACCACCTCCACCCGACCTGGCTCTGGGACACGGGGTTTGGGGAGGGGGAGGACAGGTGGGCTGGAGGAAATGTTTCGGGAGGAACAGGCTGATGAGCAGAGGAAGAGGTGGCAGTGGGGAGTGTGAGAAACAGAGAGAGAGAGAAAGAGAGAGAGAGAGAGAGAGAGAGAGAGAGAGAGAGAGAGAGAGAGAGGGAGAGGGAGGACTGGGAGTGAGGGGAGAGAGCAGAAAGAGGAAGGGAGGACAAAACGATAAAAGGAGAAGGGAGACACAGGAACGGTGAGAGGAAGGAGCGAGGGAGATGAGCGGAGGTAGAGTGAAGGGAGAGAAGTGGAGATGGAGTGCGGGGGAGAAGAGGGGAGATAGTGTGAGAGGAGGGGAGATGAGTGGAGGTTGAGTGAGGGGGAGAAGAGGGGATAGAGTGAGGAGGAGAGGATGGAATATGGAGAGAGAGTGAGGGGGAGGGGAGATGGAGAAACAGAAAGAGGGGAAGGGGTTAGAGAGAAGAGAGGAAAACTGGGGAGCAAAGTGGAGAGATAGATGGAGAGAGAGGGGCAAATAGAGAGAGAGACTTGTAGAGTGGAGAGAAAGGGGCAGCACAGAGATGGATAGAGGGCGAAAGAGAGAGGAGAAAACGGGAGCAGACAACGACTACGAGAGAGAGCGGCATGGAGAGATAGAAAGACGCAAGGGTAGAGGTAATGGGGATTGTGTGTGTGGGGGGGTGATTGTGTTTGTGGGGGTGATTGTGTGTGGGGGGGTGATTGTGGTTGTGTGTGTGGGGGTGATTCTGTGTGTGGGGTTAGGTGTGTGTGGGGGGATGATTGTGTGTGTGGGGGTGATTGTGTGTTTGTGGGGGGTGATTGTGTGCGTGGGGGTGATTGTGTGTGTGTGGGGGGGGTGATTGTGTGTGTGGGGGGATGATTGTGTGTGTGGGGGGTGATTGTGTGTGTGGGGTGATTGTGTGTGGGGGGTGATTGTGTGTGTGGGGGGTGATTGTGTGTGTGGGGGTTAGGTGTGTGTGGGGGGATGATTGTGTGTGTGGGGGTTAGGTGTGTGTGGGGGGATGATTGTGTGTGTGGGGGTGATTGTGTGTTTGTGGGGGGTGATTGTGTGTGTGGGGGGATGATTGTGTGTGTGGGGGTGATTGTGTGTTTGTGGGGGGTGATTGTGTGTGTGGGGGTGATTGTGTGTGTGGAGGTTAGGTGTGTGTGTGGGGGGATGATTGTGTGTGTGGGGGGTGATTGTGTGTGTGGGGGTGATTGTGTGTGTGGAGGTTAGGTGTGTGTGTGGGGGGATGATTGTGTGTGTGGAGGTTAGGTGTGTGTGTGGGGGGATGATTGTGTGTGTGGGGGTGATTGTGTGTGGGGGGTGATTGTGTGTGTGTGGGGGGGTGATTGTGTGTGTGTGGGGGGTGATTGTGTGTGTGGGGGTTAGGTGTGTGTGTGTGGGGGTGATTGTGTGTGTGGGGGTGATTGTGTGTGGGGGTTGATTGTGTGTGTGTGTGGGGGGGGGTGATTGTGTGTGTGTGGGGGTGATTGTGTGTTGGGGGTGATTGTGTGTGTGTGTGGGGGGGTGATTGTGTGTGTGTGGGGGGGTGATTGTGTGTGTGGGGGTGATTGTGTGTGTCTGGGGGTTAGGTGTGTGTGTGTGTGTGTGGGTGATTGTGTGTGTGTGTGTGTGTGTGTGTGTGTGTGTGTGTGTGTGTGTGTGTGTGATTGTGTGTGTGGGGGGGTGTGGGTGGTGAAGATGTATGAGTGACCGGCTCTGTCCCCGGCACAGGCGCTGGTGATGGAGACAGAGCGGGTGTGCCCCAACAGACAGGAAACCTTACAACCACCCCCGAGACCACCCGTGCTTCCCGAACCACAGGGAGGAGGGTTAGCGGCCTCTGAGAGCCCCAAGGGAGAGGGTGAAATCGCTTCGGACTGATGTAAACCGGCGGCGAGAATCACTGCCACCATTTCCCCTCCCAATAGCCTCCTCACTCTCCACCTCTATCAACACCCCAGCACTCCGTTCCCGACCTTGGCCGGGATGAAGACGGGGGCTGCCGAACCCCAGGACGGAGATGGGGTGCCCGAGGCGAGGAGAGGCTTGGAACAGCTCTGGGACGTCCTACTGGGGAGCGCCAGGGAGCTGCGGTTGAAGACCTTGGACTTCAGCGACCTGCAGGAGGAGGAAGAGGAGGGGGACGCGCGGCCCCGGTCCCACGGCCCCACTCCGTGCCCGACGCAGGGGACCGGACCGCCGCCCCCGCCCCCTCTCCCTCTCCCTCCTCCACCACCCCCTCCACCCTCTCCCCTCGCCGGCGCGACCCCCAGGACCGGCGGCGGCAGGGGCACCCGCAGGCTCCACTGGAAGGGCATCGCCGAGCTGCCCGCCCAGCCCAAGTTCAGCCGCTTCGGACCCGCCACCATCTGGGACGGCCTGCAGCCCGTGGCCCTGGACACCGAGCGGCTGCGGGAACTCTTCCAACGCAGCGCCGGGGACCCCCAGCACCTCCAGGTAAGGTCGGGGCGCCACTCCCCCTACCCCCCACCTGCGTCTTCCATCGACGTATCGAAGGAGAGAGGACGGCACCTCCGTCTCCTACAACAGGGCTGGTCGCACACTCTTTCCTTTCCCCCACCCCCAGTCCCCCTCTTCTCTCTCCCACCCCCACTCCCTCTACCCGCTCCTACCCCCAGTCCCCCTTCTCTCCCCCACCCCAGTCCTCCTCTTCTCTCTCCCACCCCCACTCCCTCTACTCGCTCCTACCCCCAGTCTCCCTCTTCTCTCTCCCACCCCCAGTCCCTCTTCTCGCTCCCACCCCACCCTCTTCTCGCTCCCACCCCCAGTCCCCCTTCTCGCTCCTACCCCCAGTCCCCCTCTTCTCTCTCCCATCCCCACTCCCTCTTCTCGCTCCCACCCCCAGTCCATCTTCTCTCTCCCACCCCCACTCCCTCTACTCGCTCCTACCCCCAGTCTCCCTCTTCTCTCCCCCACCCCAGTCCCCCTCTTCTCTCTCCCACCCCAGTCCTCCTCTTCTCTCCCCCACCCGTCCCTCTCTTCTCGCTCCCACCCCAGTCCTCCTCTTCTCTCCCCCACCCCAGTCCCCCTCTTCTCTCTCCCACCCCCAGTCCGCCTCTTCTCTCTCCCACCCCCAGTCCCTCTTCTCGCTCCCACTCCCAATCTCCCTCTTCTCTCCCCCACCCCCAGTCCCTCTTCTCGCTCCCACTCCACTCCCTCTTCTCTCTCCCACCCCCAGTCCCTCTTCTCGCTCCCACTCCCAATCTCCCTCTTCTCTCCCCCACCCCCAGTCCCTCTTCTCGCTCCCACTCCACTCCCTCTTCTCTCTCCCACCCCCAGTCCCCCTTCTCGCTCCTACCCCCAGTCTCCCTCTTCTCGCTCCCACCCCCACTCCCTCTTCTCGCTCCTACCCCCAGTCTCCCTCTTCTCGCTCCCACCCCACTCCCTCTTCTTGCTCCTACCCCCAGTCTCCTTCTCTCTCCCACCCCACTCCCTCTTCTTGCTCCTACCCCCAGTCTCCTTCTCTCTCCCACCCCACTCCCTCTTCTTGCTCCTACCCCCAGTCTCCTTCTCTCTCCCACCCCACTCCCTCTTCTCGCTCCCACCCCACTCCCTCTTCTCGCTCCCACCCCCAGTCTCCCTCTTCTCCCACCCCCAGTCTCCCTCTTCTCGCTCCCACCCCCAGTCTCCCTCTTCTCTCTCCCACAGTCTCCCTCTTCTCGCTCCTACCCCCAGTCTCCCTCTTCTCTCTCCCACAGTCTCCCTCTTCTCTCTCCCACCCCCAGTCTCCCTCTTCTCTCTCCCACCCCCAATCTCCCTCTTCTCTCTCCCACCCCCAGTCTCCCTCTTCTCACTCCCACCCCCAGTCTCCCTCTTCTCACTCCCACACTCCCTCTTCTCTCCCCCACCCCAGTCTCCCTCTTCTCTCTCCCACCCCACTCCCTCTTCTCTCTCCCACAGTCTCCCTCTTCTCACTCCCACCCCACTCCCTCTTCTCTCTCCCACCCCCAATCTCCCTCTTCTCTCTCCCACCCCCAGTCTCCCTCTTCTCTCTCCCACCCCCAATCTCCCTCTTCTCTCTCCCACCCCCAATCTCCCTCTTCTCTCTCCTACCCCCAGTCTCCCTCTTCTCTCCCCCACCCCAGTCCCCCTCTTCTCTCTCCCACCCCAGTCCTCCTCTTCTCTCCCCCACCCGTCCCTCTCTTCTCGCTCCCACCCCAGTCCTCCTCTTCTCTCCCCCACCCCAGTCCCCCTCTTCTCTCTCCCACCCCCAGTCCGCCTCTTCTCTCTCCCACCCCCAGTCCCTCTTCTCGCTCCCACTCCCAATCTCCCTCTTCTCTCCCCCACCCCCAGTCCCTCTTCTCGCTCCCACTCCACTCCCTCTTCTCTCTCCCACCCCCAGTCCCTCTTCTCGCTCCCACTCCCAATCTCCCTCTTCTCTCCCCCACCCCCAGTCCCTCTTCTCGCTCCCACTCCACTCCCTCTTCTCTCTCCCACCCCCAGTCCCCCTTCTCGCTCCTACCCCCAGTCTCCCTCTTCTCGCTCCCACCCCCACTCCCTCTTCTCGCTCCTACCCCCAGTCTCCCTCTTCTCGCTCCCACCCCACTCCCTCTTCTTGCTCCTACCCCCAGTCTCCTTCTCTCTCCCACCCCACTCCCTCTTCTTGCTCCTACCCCCAGTCTCCTTCTCTCTCCCACCCCACTCCCTCTTCTTGCTCCTACCCCCAGTCTCCTTCTCTCTCCCACCCCACTCCCTCTTCTCGCTCCCACCCCACTCCCTCTTCTCGCTCCCACCCCCAGTCTCCCTCTTCTCCCACCCCCAGTCTCCCTCTTCTCGCTCCCACCCCCAGTCTCCCTCTTCTCTCTCCCACAGTCTCCCTCTTCTCGCTCCTACCCCCAGTCTCCCTCTTCTCTCTCCCACAGTCTCCCTCTTCTCTCTCCCACCCCCAGTCTCCCTCTTCTCTCTCCCACCCCCAATCTCCCTCTTCTCTCTCCCACCCCCAGTCTCCCTCTTCTCACTCCCACCCCCAGTCTCCCTCTTCTCACTCCCACACTCCCTCTTCTCTCCCCCACCCCAGTCTCCCTCTTCTCTCTCCCACCCCACTCCCTCTTCTCTCTCCCACAGTCTCCCTCTTCTCACTCCCACCCCACTCCCTCTTCTCTCTCCCACCCCCAATCTCCCTCTTCTCTCTCCCACCCCCAGTCTCCCTCTTCTCTCTCCCACCCCCAATCTCCCTCTTCTCTCTCCCACCCCCAATCTCCCTCTTCTCTCTCCCACCCCCAGTCTCCCTCTTCTCTCTCCCACCCCCAGTCTCCCTCTTCTCTCTCCCACCCCAGTCTCCCTCTTCTCGCTCCCACCCCACTCCCTCTTCTCTCTCACTCCCACAGTCTCCCTCTTCTCTCTCCCACCCCCAATCTCCCTCTTCTCGCTCCCACCCCCAGTCCCTCTTCTCTCTCCCACCCCCAGTCTCCCTCTTCTCGCTCCCACCCCCAGTCTCCCTCTTCTCTCTCCCACCCCAGTCTCCCTCTTCTCTCTCCCACCCCCAGTCTCCCTCTTCTCTCTCCCACCCCAGTCTCCCTCTTCTCTCTCCCACCCCCAGTCTCCCTCTTCTCTCTCCCACCCCAGTCTCCCTCTTCTCGCTCCCACCCCACTCCCTCTTCTCTCTCACTCCCACAGTCTCCCTCTTCTCTCTCCCACCCCCAATCTCCCTCTTCTCGCTCCCACCCCCAGTCTCCCTCTTCTCTCTCCCACCCCAGTCTCCCTCTTCTCTCTCCCACCCCCAATCTCCCTCTTCTCACTCCCACCCCCAATCTCCCTCTTCTCGCTCCCACCCCCAGTCTCCCTCTTCTCTCTCCCACACTCCCTCTTCTCTCTCCCACCCCCAGTCTCCCTCTTCTCTCTCCCACCCCCAGTCTCCCTCTTCTCTCTCCCACCCCCAGTCTCCCTCTTCTCTCTCCCACCCCCAGTCTCCCTCTTCTCTCTCCCACCCCAGTCTCCCTCTTCTCTCTCCCACCCCCAGTCTCCCTCTTCTCTCTCCCACCCCAGTCTCCCTCTTCTCTCTCCCACCCCCAGTCTCCCTCTTCTCTCTCCCACCCCAGTCTCCCTCTTCTCTCTCCCACCCCCAGTCTCCCTCTTCTCTCTCCCACCCCAGTCTCCCTCTTCTCTCTCCCACCCCCAGTCTCCCTCTTCTCGCTCCCACCCCCAGTCTCCCTCTTCTCTCTCCCACACTCCCTCTTCTCTCTCCCACCCCCAGTCTCCCTCTTCTCTCTCCCACCCCCAGTCTCCCTCTTCTCTCTCCCACCCCCAGTCTCCCTCTTCTCTCTCCCACCCCCAGTCTCCCTCTTCTCTCTCCCACCCCCAGTCTCCCTCTTCTCTCTCCCACCCCCAGTCTCCCTCTTCTCTCTCCCACAGTCTCCCTCTTCTCTCTCCCACCCCCAGTCTCCCTCTTCTCTCTCCCACCCCCAGTCTCCCTCTTCTCTCTCCCACCCCCAGTCTCCCTCTTCTCTCTCCCCCAGTCTCCCTCTTCTCTCTCTCTCCCCCAGTCTCCCTCTTCTCTCTCCCACAGTCTCCCTCTTCTCTCTCCCACCCCCAATCTCCCTCTTCTCTCTCCCACCCCCAGTCTCCCTCTTCTCTCTCCCACAGTCTCCCTCTTCTCTCTCCCACCCCAGTCTCCCTCTTCTCTCTCCCACAGTCTCCCTCTTCTCTCTCCCACCCCCACTCCCTCTTCTCTCTCCCACCCCCAGTCTCCCTCTTCTCTCTCCCACCCCCAGTCTCCCTCTTCTCTCTCCCACCCCACTCCCTCTTCTCACTCCCACCCCCAGTCTCCCTCTTCTCTCTCCCCCAGTCTCCCTCTTCTCTCTCTCTCCCCCAGTCTCCCTCTTCTCTCTCCCACCCCACTCCCTCTTCTCACTCCCACCCCCAGTCTCCCTCTTCTCTCTCCCACAGTCTCCCTCTTCTCTCTCCCACCCCCAGTCTCCCTCTTCTCTCTCCCACAGTCTCCCTCTTCTCTCTCCCACCCCCAGTCTCCCTCTTCTCGCTCCCACCCCCAATCTCCCTCTTCTCTCTCCCACCCCCAGTCTCCCTCTTCTCGCTCCCACTTACTCTTTTCTCGCTCAAACATCCTCCCGTTTCTCACTTCCTTTCCGTTCCCCCTTTCTATTCTGTTCGTTTATTTGATGTTTCACCACACCCGTGCTTACAGCCAGCGTGCACCGACGTGACTGCTCAGCATTAGATCGTAGCAGGCCATTCGGGCCATCCAGTCTGTTCTGCCATTTCATCATGGCCTCTCGGCCCCACTCCCCTGCCTTCTCCCCTATCCCTTCAAGCCCTGACCAAAGAAGGATCTATCAACTTCTGCTTTCTGTGTGTGCACCCAGTGACCCGGCCTCCACAGCCGTCTATGGCAACGAATTCCGCAGATTCACCACCCTCCGGCTAAAGAAATTCCTCCTCACCTGCGTTCTAAAAAGGACGCCCCTCTATTCTGAGGCTGTGTCCTTTTGATCATAGACTCTCCCACCACAGGAAGCATCCTCTCCACATCCACTGTATCGAGGCTTTTCACCACTCCGTAGGTTTCAATGAGGTCTCCCTTCATTCTTCTGAATTCCAGTGAGTAGATAAACCCTCATACCACAAGCCTTTATTCCCGGAATCATTTTCGTGAACTTCCTTTGAACCCTCAACAGTTTTAGCACCTTTTTTAATATAAAACTTCTCATAATACTCCAAGTGAGGCGTCGCCAGTGCTTTATAAAGTCTCAGTATTACACCCTAGCTTTTATATTCTAGTCCTTTTAAAATCAATGCCGACATTGCATTTGCCTTCCACACCACAGACTCAACCTGCAAATTACCCTTTAGGGAATCCTGCACAAGGACTCCCAAGTCCCTTTGTACCTTAGACTTTTGAATGTTCTCTCCACTTAAAACACTCAACCCTGTCATTCCTTCTGCCAAAGTGCATGACTGTACACCTCCCAACACTGTATTCCATCAGCCACTTCTTTGCCCGTTCTCCTAATCTGCCCTCCTGCGGCTTCTCTGCTTCCTCAAGACTACTTGCCCCTGCACTTATCTTTGCATCACCTGCAAACTTGGCCAAAAGCCATCAATTGCCTCACGCAAGTCATTGACATGGAAGGTAAATGGACGCAGTCCCAACACAAGCCTCTGCGGGGCACTACTAGTCATCAACAGCCAAGCAGAAAAGGCTTCCTTTCATCCCACTCTTCGCCGCCTGCAACCAGCCACTGTTTTATCCATGATAGTATCTTTCCTGTAATTCCAAAAGCTCTTAACTTGTTAAACTGCCTCAGGTGTGGCACCTTGTCAAAGGCACAACATCCTTTGTCTATCCTGTTTGTCCAACAGAGTTTCCCTCGAGGAAACCATGCTGACTACGGCGTATTTTATCAAGTGCCTTCAATTACCCTGAAACCACATCCTTAACAATTCTTGAAGAGTGGAGTGACGTTCGCAATTTTCTTGTCTTCTGGAACCTTCTTCCTCCTCCTCCCTCACTGCATCGTTGCTTCTGGCCTCAGTAGTGATGAAAGGTCTTGACCTCAAACATTGACTGTTTATTCCCCTTCATACAGGCTGTCTGACTTGCTGAGTTCCTCCTGCATTTTGAGTCTGATGCTCAAGATTTCCAGCATCTCAGTGTTTACGACTTGCTTCTTACCTGCTGTGTCTCTCCCTCGTTTGTACATTTCTCTCTCTTCCTCTCTCTCTTCTCTGCCTCTCTCTGCCCTATCTTTCCATTTCTCTCCCTCCCTCTCTGGGAGACAGGTGGAAGGAAAGGTGTGGCGCTGCACGGACAGCCCATGGGAGATCGTGCAAACTCCACAGGGACAGCGCAGGAAGCGGGGATTGAGCCCGCATCGAGGCTCCATGGCTGACCGCTTCCCACCTATGGTCCAGGCTGAGGAACTGGGGGCTGTTTCTCCGTGGGAGGGAGGAAAGGTTTAAGGGAGGAGACGGAGGAGCCGTTCCCGTTTCTGGTGGAAAACGGGAATTAGCCGAAGACCGATCCAGAATGGAGGAATATGGCTGGATGAACCGAGAACGGCAGAAATCTTCCTCGGAGCCGGCACAGAAATAGGCTCTTCGGCCCATCACATCCTGCTGGCCATTGTATTTAACCGCGCTGGTCCCACTGACCAAGATGCATCTTAATCTTGGGAGTCTCTGCCTCCCCCACAAGGTAATAAAAATTCTGCCCCAGGTCCTCCACACCCTCTAACGCTTCCCTGAAACCCGCGTTCTCTTGCCAGAACCCGCACAGTTGTGGACACAGCTCGCCGCGCCACAGAAACTCTCCACTGACTCCGTCTACACCCCTCGCTGCCTCGGCAAAGCAGCCAGCCTAATCAAATCCCGCACTCAGCCCTGGCATCCTCTCTTCTCCCCTCTCCCATCGGGCAGAAGGTACAAGGGGCCACCAGGCTCAAGGGCACCTTCTGCCCGCTGTTATAACACTATTAAGCAGTTCCCCAGGACGAGGAGTTGGATCTGGCCTCGTTAGGACCTTGCACCCGTTGATTCCCTGCACTGCACTTTCTGTGGAACTGTAACAAGACAGGAATTAGCTTGCGTTAACAGCATTAACGTTAACAGCCTGCATTCTGTTAACGTTCGGTATTGCGTACAGTTCCGGATGCCCCAGGAAGGATGTTGAGGCTTTGGGGAGGTTTACCAGGGTGCTGCCTGGTTTAGAGGGCCTGTGTTATCAGGAGGGGCTGGACAAACTTGTGCCATTTTCTGTGGAGCGTCGGAGGCTGAGGGGAGATCCTGACTGAGGTTTACAAGATCATGAGAGACATACAGCATATAGACTGGACAGAGAGTGTCGTTTCCCCAGGGTAGAAATGTCTAGTACCAGAGGGCATGCATTGAAGGTGAGAGGGGGTAGTTTCAAGGGGGATGTGAGGGGGTAGGTTTTTTTTTACTCAGAGGGTGATGGATGGCTGGAATGCGCTGCTTGGTATGATGGTTGAGGAAATACATTAGAGGCTTTTCAGAAACGTTTAGGTAGGCATGTGGGTGTAAGGAGGATGGAGGGATATGGACGTGGTGTTGGTAGGAGGGTTAGTGTTTGGGTTGATTTGCACCTTAGCTGGTTCCGCGCAACATTGTGCTGTACTGTTCTGTGTTTCCACTCACCGCTGTGTGTAATGATCTGATCTGTCTGAAAAGTGTTTTTTTTTTACTGCCCCTGACACTGTTGGCGTTGAGGGTTGACTATGAAGATTCTCCAGAGCCTTGGAATCAGCTGTTGTGGATTATCCCCCACAGACGTAGTCACAGGGCTCGACTCTTCAGCCCATCTAGTCCAAACCTACTGCCCCTGACACTGCTGGCGTTGAGGGTTGACTATGAAGCTCCTCCATCTCTGCCAGTGTTCAGGGCTTCCTTCATCGTGTCTGCAGCTTCCTCGCTGTTTTCACTGCTGTCAGTCCCGGGGGGAGACTCGGGAATACCGTCACACTCTGATGTGGAAGGGTTCTGAACATTGCTCTTTCCGTAACCAGCCAGGGTTGTTGGCCCTGGGCTGAACCCCCCCACCCGAACCCGGAGGACCACTCTCAGCCTCCCCTCTGCCCTCTGACCTGTTTGGCATGGGCGACCCGACCAAGATCCAAAGCACAAGGTCCTGACCCTGGCTAACGTCGCTCTCCGGGTCGTTGAGGCACGAAAGCCTCCGAACCCTACGACAAGTTTACGGTTCTCCTGGAGGATGGACAGTATATACGCCAAGCTTTTCACTTTATCTCTGTGCAGGTGACAACAATAAATCAAAACCAATGGACGCTTCCAACAAGGGAAAAGTATTTAGGCTCCCTGTTCTTCTCTTGACTCTGCACACCTCCACCAGGCTGCATCTCAGACCCCGTTCCTCTGGGGAAAATGGTCCCAGCCTGTCCGGTCTCTCCCTGCAACTGAAATCTCCTCTGCATGTAACATCCCCGCTCTTATATTCTCTCTCATGGCTTGATAGTTATAGATTCACGTAGCATGAAAACAGTCCATTCGGGCCATCTCATCCATGCCGACCGAGATTCTAGCTGAGCTAAATCCATTTGCCCTTCCTTGGCCCACATCCCTCTAAACCATGCCTGCTCGGCTACTTCTTAATGGTTGTAACTGTGTCCGTCTCTGCACCTCCTTTCTCAGCTCCTCAGCTCGTCCACCCTTGGACGAAAGCCTTCACAGTCCACCACAACACGGATTTTGCTGTCATCCATGAGCTGATTGATCAAATAACTTACTGGAATCTCACGTGGATAGGGTGGTGAAGGAAGCTTTTGGTATGCTGGCCTTTATAAATCAGAGCATTGAGTATAGGAGTTGGGATGTAATGTTAAAATTGTACAAGGCATTGGTGAGGCCAAGTTTGGAGTATTGTGTACAGTTCTGGTCACCGAATTATAGGAGAGATGTTAACAAAATAGAGAGCGTACAGAGAAGATTTACTAGAATGTTACCTGGGTTTCAGCACCCAAGTTACAGGGAAAGGTTGAACAAGTTAGATCTTTATTCCTTGGAGCGTAGAAGGTTGAGGGGGGACTTGATCGAGGTATTTAAAATTATGAGAGGTTTAGATAAAGTTGACGTGGATAGGCTTTTTCCATTGAGAGTAGAGGAGGTTCAAACAAGAGATCATGAGTTGAGAGTAAGAGGGCAAAAGTTTAGGGGTAATACGAGGGGGAATTTCTTTACTCAGAGAGTGGTAGCTGTGTGGAATGAGCTTCCGGTAGAAGTGGTAGAGGCAGGTTCAGTATTGTCATTTAAAGTAAAATTGGGTAGGTATATGGACAGGAAAGGAATGGAGGGTTATGGGCTGAGTGCGGGTCAGTGGGACTAGGTGAGTGTAAGTGTTCGGGATGGACTAGAAGGGCCAAGATGGCCTGTTTCCGTGCTGTAATTGTTATATGGTTTATGGTTAAATACCCACATTCAAAGGTTCATGTTTAACATCACGGAATTTATCCAGTGTACAACCTGAAATTCTTACTCTTCACAGACGTCCATGGAGCAAGAACCCCATAGAATGAACGATAGAAACACTGAAGCCTTCCCCCCTTTCCCTTCGCACAAGCAAATCACAAATCATTAATACAGGAGCCAGTACCGACATCTGCAATGTCACCTTGAACACAACCTAAATAATACCCTTCCACCACCACCCTCTGCCCCTCCACCACCACCCTCTACCCCTCCACCCCCACCCTCTACCCTTCCACCACCACCCTCTACTCCTCCCCACCACCCTCTACCCCTCCCCACCACCCTACCTCTCCACCACCACCCTCTACCCCTCCACCACCACCCTCTACCCCTCCCCACCACCCTCTACCCCTCCACCACCACCCTCTACCCCTCCCCACCACCCTCTACCCCTCCACCACCACTCTCTACCCCTCCACCACCACCCTCTACCCTTCCACCACCACCCTCTACCCCTCCACCCCCACCCTCTACCCTTCCACCCCCACCCTCTACCCTTCCACCACCACCCTCTACTCCTTCCCACCACCCACCACCCACTACCCCTCCCCACCACCCTCTACCCCTCCCCACCACCCTCTACCTCTCCACCACCACCCTCTACCCCTCCCCACCACCCACTACCCCTCCACCACCACCCTCTACCCCTCCACCACCACCCTCTACCCTTCCACCACCACCCCCTACCCCTCCCCACCACCCTCTACCCCTCCAACACCACCCTCTACCCCTCCACCCCCACCCTCTACCCTTCCACCACCACCCTCTACTCCTTCCCACCACCCACTACCCCTCCCCACCACCCTCTACCTCTCCTCCACCACCCTCTACCCCTCCCCACCACCCTCTACCTCTCCACCACCACCCTCTACCCCTCCACCACCACCCTCTACCCCTCCCCATCACCCTCTACCCCTCCACCACCACCCTCTACCCCTCCCCACCACCGTCTACCCCTCCACCACCACTCTCTACCTCTCCCCACCACCCTCTACCCCTCCACCCCCACCCTCTACCCTTCCACCACCACCACCCTACCACTCCCCACCACCCTCTACCCCTCCACCACCACTCTCTACCCCTCCACCACCACCCTCTACCCTTCCACCACCACCCTCTACCCCTCCACCCCCACCCTCTACCCTTCCACCACCACCCTCTACTCCTTCCCACCACCCACTACCCCTCCCCACCACCCTCTACCTCTCCACCACCACCCTCTACCCCTCCACCACCACCCTCTACCCCTCCACCACCACTCTCTACCCCTCCACCACCACCCTCTACCCCTCCACCACCACCCTCTACCCTTCCACCACCACCCTCTACTTCCCACCACCCTCTACCCTTCCACCACCACCACCCTCTACCCCTCCCCACCACCCTCTACCCCTCCACCACCACCCTCTACCCCTCCCCACCACCCTCTACCCCTCCAACACCACCCTCTACCCCTCCCCACCACCCTCTACCCCTCCACCACCACCCTCTACCCCTCCCCACCACCCACTACCCCTCCACCACCACCCTCTACCCCTCCACCACCACCCTCTACCCTTCCACCACCACCCTCTACCCCTCCCCACCACCCACTACCCCTCTACCACCACCCTCTACCCCTCCACCACCACCCTCTACCCTTCCACCACCACCCTCTACCCCTCCCCACCACCCTCTACCCCTCCAACACCACCCTCTACCCTTCCACCACCAACCTCTACCCCTTCCCACCACCCTCTACCCCTCCACCACCACCCTCTACCCCTCCCCATCACCCTCTACCCCTCCACCACCACCCTCTACCCCTCCCCACCACCCTCTACCCCTCCACCACCACTCTCTACCTCTCCCCACGACCCTCTACCCCTCCACCCCCACCCTCTACCCTTCCACCACCACCACCCTACCACTCCCCACCACCCTCTACCCCTCCACCACCACTCTCTACCCCTCCACCACCACCCTCTACCCTTCCACCACCACCCTCTACCCCTCCACCCCCACCCTCTACCCTTCCACCACCACCCTCTACTCCTTCCCACCACCCACTACCCCTCCCCACCACCCTCTACCTCTCCACCACCACCCTCTACCCCTCCACCACCACCCTCTACCCCTCCACCACCACTCTCTACCCCTCCACCACCACCCTCTACCCCTCCACCCCCACCCTCTACCCTTCCACCACCACCCTCTACTCCTTCCCACCACCCTCTACCCTTCCACCACCACCACCCTCTACCCCTCCCCACCACCCTCTACCCCTCCCCACCACCCTCTACCCCTCCACCACCACCCTCTACCCCTCCCCACCACCCTCTACCCCTCCAACACCACCCTCTACCCCTCCCCACCACCCTCTACCCCTCCACCACCACCCTCTACCCCTCCCCACCACCCACTACCCCTCCACCACCACCCTCTACCCCTCCACCACCACCCTCTACCCTTCCACCACCACCCTCTACCCCTCCCCACCACCCACTACCCCTCTACCACCACCCTCTACCCCTCCACCACCACCCTCTACCCTTCCACCACCACCCTCTACCCCTCCCCACCACCCTCTACCCCTCCAACACCACCCTCTACCCTTCCACCACCAACCTCTACCCCTTCCCACCACCCTCTACTCCTCCCCACCACCCTCTACCCCTCCCCACCTCCCTCTACCCCTCCACCACCACCCTCTACCCCTCCACCACCACCCTCTACCCCTCCCCTCCACCCTCTATCCCTCCACCACCACCCTCTACCCCTCCCCACCACCCACTACCCCTCCACCACCACCCTCTACCCCTCCACCACCACCCTCTACCCTTCCACCACCACCCTCTACCCCTCCCCACCACCCTCTACCCTTCCACCACCACCCTCTACCCCTCCCCACCACACCAACTTTGTAGCCACTTGGATAATTCACCCAGAATCCCACACGATCTCACCTTCCAGACCAGCCTACCTTGCCAAAGTCCCTATATATGGCATCTACCACCCCACCTTCACCGATCTTCTTGGTCACCACTTCAAAAATAAACCTCAGTCAAATTTGTGAGACTCCATTTCCCATGTAGTGACTGTCCCTGAACAACTCCCACCTTTACAAATGCTGGTAGTTCTGCCTCCCCCAGAATCCCCTCCAGTAACCTTTCCTACCTTTGATGTAAGGCTCATTGGCCAATAGTTGCCTGGCTAGTCCTTCCAGTCCTCCTTAAATAAAGGATGGTGCAATGGCTTCTCTCACCTCTCGTGGCACAAAGGTGCTGAAGGGAGTTCAAACCGAGGGGCCTTCGTCCTTCCCTCGATGTTCCTCAGCGCGCTCCTCCCTGCCTGACTGAGTTAGTAATGCGTGAAGCGGACATTGGTTCACTTGCAGGGTGGAAGGGTTAAGCCATTGGGCAAAAATTTGACAAATGGGATTGAAAGTGGGGAAATCTGCAATCCCCCAACCTGCTGAGAAAAGTGAAAAAAATAATCTGTTTAGATTAATGGCGAGAGTTCAGAGAGGTCCGAGACCCAGAGGGATCTGGGTAAATGGATACACAATTCACTACAATATGATATAGAAACATAGAAAATGGGTGCAGGAGTAGGCCATTCGGCCCTTCGAGCCTGCACCGCCATTCAGTATGATCATGGCTGATCATCCAACTCAGAACCCTGTACCTGCTTTCTCTCCATGCCCCCGATCCCTTTAGCCACAAGGGCCATATCTAACTCCCTCTTAAATATAGCCAATGAACCGGCCTCAACTGTTTCCTGTGGCCGAGAATTCCACAGATTCACCACTCCCCGTGATATGGTAAGTAATCTGGCTGGATTCAGGATAGTACGTGGATACTTTAAGTAATTTTGATAGGAGGTAGTATGCGGGCCCAGTAAGTAATTTTAGTACCAGTTGGTATGTGGGTATAATAAGTAACTTGGGTACAGGTCATGTGTGGTACTGCTGTAATGAGCTCCTCTGACCTGCGTGGGGCGCTGGAGAGTGTTGGGCTCTGAGGCTTCTGGAGCACCTGAATTGTTGTTTAATCGGAGTCGTTAATCGTTTAGAGTTCCTTGTGTTGTTCTCGAGTGAATTGCTCCATGTAACGTGGTCTCCTGGTGCTCAGTGTTTATTTGGATAGGCTCGGATTCTGCATTACTTGTATTAGTTAAGCGGACGCTCGATCAGCGCTAATCATGGGGTCCGAGTTATGAGAGTGTTACTTCTCGCGGAGTTATGTCGAATAAACTCACATTGACGCCCCGACGTCAGAACCCGTCTTTCCTCCGCACTTGGGTTCCAATCTTGCCAGCTCACATCATAACAGCCGCAAGGAATTGGGGTTTGAGGTAGCCAGTACTTTGTGTACAGGGAGCATGTGGTACAGTAACAAATCGGGATAGAGCTGGCGTGGGATGCAGTGAGGAATTTGGGAACAAATTGGGATAGAGGTGGCATGCGATTCAGTGAGGAATTTGGGAACAAATTGGGATAGAGGTAACGTGCGGTGCAGTGAGGAATTTGGGAGCAAATTGGGATAGAGGTGGCGTGCGGTGCAGTGAGGAATTTGGAAACAAATTCGGATAGAGGTGGCGTGTGGTGCAGTGAGGAATTTGGGAACAAATTGGGATAGAGCTGGTGTGCGGTGCAGTGAGGAATTTGGGAACAAATCAGGATAGAGGTGGTGTGTGGAGCAGTGAGGAATTTGGGAACAAATCGGGATAGAGGTGGTGTGTGGTGCAGTGAGGAATTTGGGAACAAATCAGGATAGAGGTGGTGTGTGGTGCAGTGAGGAATTTGGGAACAAATCGGGATAGAGGTGGTGTGTGGTGCAGTGAGGAATTTGGGAACAAATCGGGATAGAGGTGGTGTGCGGTGCAGTGAGGAATTTGGGAACAATTTCGGATAGAGGTGGCGTGCGGTGCAGTGAGGAATTTGGGAACAAATTGGGATAGAGCTGGCGTGCGGTGCAGTGAGGAATTTGGGAACAAATTGGGATAAAGGTGGCATGCGGTGCAGTGAGGAATTTGGGAACAAATCAGGATAGAGCTGGTGTCTGGTGCAGTGAGGAATTTGGGAACAAATTCGGATAGAGGTGGCGTGTGGTGCAGTGAGGAATTTGGGAACAAATTCGGATAGAGGTGGCGTGTGGTGCAGTGAGGAATTTGGGAACAATTTCGGATAGAGGTGGCGTGCGGTGCAGTGAGGAATTTGGGAACAAATTCGGATAGAGGTGGCGTGTGGTGCAGTGAGGAATTTGGGAACAAATTCGGATAGAGGTGGCGTGTGGTGCAGTGAGGAATTTGGGAACAATTTCGGATAGAGGTGGCGTGCGGTGCAGTGAGGAATTTGGGAACAAATCAGGATAGAGCTGGTGTCTGGTGCAGTGAGGAATTTGGAAACAAATTCGGATAGAGGTGGCGTGCGGTGCAGTGAGGAATTTGGGAAGCTGATGGAATGTTGTTGCTCATTGCTGGGGGATTGACTATACAAGTTGGAAGTGGGTCCCGCAATTTAAGGGCAGAGCTGAGTGCACTACGTTGGTCTCCTTAGTGACCGAAGGCTGTTACTGTGTCAGGAGCAGCTCAGAGAAGGTTTACTGAATGGATACCTAGAACAGTAAGACCAGGGACTTCAGTGGGGGCAGTCGAGGGAATATGTACAAGCCCTCATTGAGGGGACAGCAGTGGTAAGGGAGAGCAGCTTTAAGTTCCTGGGTGTGAACATTTCAGAATATCTGTCCCGGTCCCAACACACTGATGTGTGTACGAAGGAGGCATGGCAACAGGTATATTTCATTAGGGGTTTGGGGAAATCGGGAACGTCAGCAAAGATTCCAGCAGATATCCCAACTGGTTGCCTCACTGTCCGGTATGAAGGGGGTGCTGTTCACAGGATCAGAAAAAGCTGCAGAGGGTTGTCGACTCTGCCAGATCCATCAGGGTCACAAATCGCCCCCCACCATCGACGACATCTTCGAAATGCGGCGTTCACCCTGAAGGGCCCCCACCACCCAGGACACGTCCTCTTCAGGAGGAACCTGAAGACCCACTGTTAATGCTTCTTCCCCTCCACCATCAGACTTCTGAACGGCCCGTGAACACCACCTCTCTGCTGTGCTCGAGTTATTTATATATTATTGCAATATAGTTTGTTTCAGTCTGTACTGTACTGCAAAACAACAAAGTTCATGACATAACGTCGGCTTGATTCTGGATCTGAAGCGGTTGGGCTGCCAGGAGGACAGGCAGACGTGATGGGCTTGTATATCCTCAGGTCTGGGGGAGTGAGGGGGCAGCTCTGGACCAGACCCGCCCCGACGGGGAGCGGGATTGCCCTGGGCTACAGGGGAACGTTGGGCAGGCCTCTGGTGAAGCAGGCAGCTGGGATGTTGGTCAGATTTCTGAATGAGAGCCCGGACCTGAGAGAATGCAGATGCTGGATCCGGGGGCTACACACGACCTGCTGGAGGAAATCAGCGGGTCGGAGGTCGGAGGGAAAAGAGAAACTCTCGACACTCCAGGCTAAAACACTGTATGAGGCAGTATAGAATGGCCAGTATAGAGAGAGGGGGCTGGGGGTGAGACAGTGGACTGAGGAGGGGTATACGATGACAGGATGGTAGGGAAGAGGGGGAGAGGGTAGAGTTGGGAGGTACAGTGGCAAGTTCAATTTCAAGTTCAATTGTCATTCAACCATGCATGAATACCCATGAATACAGCCGCATAAAACATGTCACTCTGGTACGAAACACAGAACCAACCGTCACACACAGCACATATAACACACCAAGCTCATATAAGTTAATGTTAACACGAGGAAATCTTCAGGTGCTGGAAATTCAAGCAACACACACAAAATGCTGGTAGAACACAGCAGGCCCGGCAGCGTCTATAGGGAGAAGCACAGTCGACGTTAACAACAACACACACAAAATACTGGTGGAACACAGCAGGCCAGGCAGCATCTATAGGGAGAAGCACTGTCGACGTTAACAACAACACACACAAACTGCTGGTGGAACACAGCAGGCCAGGCAGCATCTATAGGGAGAAGCACTGTCGACGTTAACAACAACACACACAAAATGCTGGTGGAACACAGCAGGCCAGGCAGCGTCTATACGGAGAAGCACAGTCGACGTTTCGGACCGAGACCCTTCGTCAGGACTAACTGAAAGGAAAGATAGTAAGAGATTTGAAAGAATTTGAAGAGAATTTGAAAGATTTCAAATTTCTTATTATCTTTCCTTTCAGTTAGTCCTGACGAAGGGTCTCGGCCCAAAACGTCGACAGTGCTTCTCCCTATAGATGCTGCCTGGCCTGCTGTGTTCCACCAGCATTTTGTGTGTGTTGTTGTTAATGTCGACAGTGCTTCTCCCTGTAGATGCTGCCTGGCCTGCTGTGTTCCACCAGCATTTTGTGTGTGTTGTTGTTAATGTCGACAGTGCTTCTCCCTATAGATGCTGCCTGGCCTGCTGTGTTCCACCAGCATTTTGTGTCTGTTGCATAAGATAATGTTGAAACTTTCTAAAGCCCTGGTGAGGCCTCAGTCGGAGTATTGAGGGCAGGTTTGGGCCCCCTTTCTTAGAAAGGATGTGCTGAAACTGGAGCGGGTTCAAAGGAGGCGCACGAAAACGATTCCAGGATTGAACGGCTTGTCGTATGAAGAGGTTTTGTTGGCTCTGGGCCTGAATTCACAGGAATTCAGAAGAATCGGGGTGGTGACCTCATTGAAACCTATCAAATGGTGAGAGTCCTCGATAGAGCGGATATGGAGAGGATGTTTCCTGTGGTGGGAGAGTTTGAGACCAGAGGACACAGCCTCAGAATAGAGGGGCGTCCTTTTAGAACGGAGGTGAGGAGGAGTTTCTTTAGCCAGAGAGTGGTGAATCTGTGGAATTCTTTGCCACAGGCGGCTGTGGAGGCCGAGTCTTTCCGTATATTTAAGGCAGAGGTTGATGAATTCTTGATTGGTCAGGGCACGAAGGGATGGGGGGAGAAGGCAGGAGATTGGGGCTGAAAGGAAAGTTGGATCAGCCATGGCGGAGCAGACTCGATGGGCCAAATGCCCTAATTCTGTTCCTATGTCTTACGGTCTATGGCCTTATCAGTACAATGCGCACAAAAAACATAGTCCAAGACCCGGAGTCCTTGAATGTTGCAGTAGGCCACAGTCAAACACAATATGGCTGGTCTTCTGAGTGACTCCAGTTTGTACACCGTTCTGCACCGTCGCCGGCACGCCTCCAGTTTGTACACCGTTCTGCACCGTCGCCGGTACGCCGGTGACACCAGTTTGTACACCGTTCTGCACCAACGCCGGCACGCCGGTGACTCCAGTTTGTACACCGTTCTGCACCGTCGCCGGTGACTCCAGTTTGTACACCGTTCTGCACCATCGCCGGCACGTCGGTGACTCCAGTTTGTACACCGATCTGCACCGTCGCCGGTGACTCCAGTTTGTACACCGTTCTGCACCGTCGCCGGTGACTCCAGTTTGTACACCGTTCTGCACCGTCGCCGGTGACTCCAGTTTGTACACCGTTCTGCACCGTCGCCGGTGACTCCAGTTTGTACACCGTTCTGCACCGTCGCCGGTGACTCCAGTTTGTACACCGTTCTGCACCGTCGCCGGTGACTCCAGTTTGTACACCGTTCTGCACCGTCGCCGGTGACTCCAGTTTGTACACCGTTCTGCACCGTCGCCGGTGACTCCAGTTTGTACACCGTTCTGCACCGTCGCCGGTGACTCCAGTTTGTACACCGTTCTGCACCGTCGCCGGTGACTCCAGTTTGTACACCGTTCTGCACCGTCGCCGGTGACTCCAGTTTGTACACCGTTCTGCACCGTCGCCGGTGACTCCAGTTTGTACACCGTTCTGCACCGTCGCCGGTGACTCCAGTTTGTACACCGTTCTGCACCGTCGCCGGTGACTCCAGTTTGTACACCGTTCTGCACCGTCGCCGGTGACTCCAGTTTGTACACCGTTCTGCACCGTCGCCGGTGACTCCAGTTTGTACACCGTTCTGCACCGTCGCCGGTGACTCCAGTTTGTACACCGTTCTGCACCGTCGCCGGTGACTCCAGTTTGTACACCGTTCTGCACCGTCGCCGGTGACTCCAGTTTGTACACAGTTCTGCACCGTCGCCGGTGACTCCAGTTTGTACACCGTTCTGCACCGTCGCCGGTGACTCCAGTTTGTACACCGTTCTGCACCGGCACGCCGGTGACTCCAGTTTGTACACCGTTCTGCACCGTCGCCGGTGACTCCAGTTTGTACACCGTTCTGCACCGTCGCCGGTGACTCCAGTTTGTACACCGTTCTGCACCGTCGCCGGTGACTCCAGTTTGTACACAGTTCTGCACCGTCGCCGGTGACTCCAGTTTGTACACCGTTCTGCACCGTCGCCGGTGACTCCAGTTTGTACACCGTTCTGCACCGGCACGCCGGTGACTCCAGTTTGTACACCGTTCTGCACCGTCGCCGGTGACTCCAGTTTGTACACCGTTCTGCACCGTCGCCGGTGACTCCAGTTTGTACACCGTTCTGCACCGTCGCCGGTGACTCCAGTTTGTACACCGTTCTGCACCGTCGCCGGTGACTCCAGTTTGTACACCGTTCTGCACCATCGCCGGTGACTCCAGTTTGTACACCGTTCTGCACCGTCGCCGGCACGCCGGTGACTCCAGTTTGTACACCGTTCTGCACCGTCGCCGGTGACTCCAGTTTGTACACCGTTCTGCACCGTCGCCGGTACGCCGGTGACACCAGTTTGTACACCGTTCTGCACCAACGCCGGCACGCCGGTGACTCCAGTTTGTACACCGTTCTGCACCGTCGCCGGTGACTCCAGTTTGTACACCGTTCTGCACCGTCGCCGGCACGCCGGTGACTCCAGTTTGTACACCGTTCTGCACCGTCGCCGGTGACTCCAGTTTGTACACCGTTCTGCACCGTCGTCGGTGACTCCAGTTTGTACACCGATCTGCACCGTCGTCGGTGACTCCAGTTTGTACACCGTTCTGCACCGTCGCCGGCACGCCGGTGACTCCAGTTTGTACACCGTTCTGCACCGTCGCCGGTGACTCCAGTTTGTACACCGTTCTGCACCGTCGCCGGTGACTCCAGTTTGTACACCGATCTGCACCGTCGCCGGCACGTCGGTGACTCCAGTTTGTACACCGTTCTGCACCGTCGCCGGTGACTCCAGTTTGTACACCGTTCTGCACCGTCGCCGGTGACTCCAGTTTGTACACCGTTCTGCACCGTCGCCGGTGACTCCAGTTTGTACACCGTTCTGCACCGTCGCCGGTGACTCCAGTTTGTACACCGTTCTGCACCGTCGCCGGTGACTCCAGTTTGTACACCGTTCTGCACCGTCGCCGGTGACTCCAGTTTGTACACCGTTCTGCACCGTCGCCGGTGACTCCAGTTTGTACACCGTTCTGCACCGTCGCCGGTGACTCCAGTTTGTACACCGTTCTGCACCGTCGCCGGTGACTCCAGTTTGTACACCGTTCTGCACCGTCGCCGGTGACTCCAGTTTGTACACCGTTCTGCACCGTCGCCGGTGACTCCAGTTTGTACACCGTTCTGCACCATCGCCGGCATGCCGGTGACTCCAGCTCCTCTCCTGCGCTGCTGGAAACAGGCGGCGCAGCGGCTCGAAGCCGAGACGACGGGGGACACGCAGCTCCCCCGCCGGCCGCTCATAAATCAGCGAATCGGGCTCGCAGCGTTCCACATTAACAATGTCCAGCGGGGTGTTGCGATCACAAGAAGAGATGATAACTGGCTGTTAGACTTCCGGGTGTCTGAGCGGGGCCTGGGCACGGAGGCAGTGTCTCTGAGGCGACGTTCAGAAGGTGACTCCAATAGAAATCATAAAATATCCTCCCACTGCAGTTCGCCGGTCTCCAGCGGATGGAATCTCATTGGCTCTTCACGTGGCCTGCATCTCCTGGATAATGCAAACACTTACATTACTGACGACAGCTCAGTCTTTAACACGATCATTCCTATAGTTCTGATTGAAACACTCCAGAACCGGGGCCTCTGTACCTGGACTTGCTGACTGGAAGACCACAGTCTGTGCTGATTGCAAATAACATCTCCAACTCGCTGACAATCAACCACAGGGATGTGTGTTTAACCCACCGCCTTACTCTGTCTACACCCATGACTGTGTGACTATGCACAGCTCAAATGCCATCTATAAATCTGCCGATGATACAGCCATTGTCGGCAGAGTCTGGTGATGGATTCTTGATTGGTCAGGGCGTGAAGCGATACAGGGAGAAGGCAGGAGATTGAGGCTGGGATGGTGACGAGAGGGCGGACAGGAGTGAGATATACCAGCTAGTGGAGTGGTGTCGCAGCAACAACCCGGCACTCAACGTCAGCAAGGACAAAGAGCTGATTGTTGACTTTAGAAAGGGGAAGACGAGGGAACATACACCAATCCTCAGAGACGGATCAGAAGTTGAGAGAGTGAGCAGCTTCAAGTTCCTGGGTGTCAATATTCCTGAGGATGTAACCTGGCGCCAACATATTGATGCAGTTACAAAGGAGGCAAGACAGGGGCTATAGTTCATTGGGAGTTTGAGGAGGCTCGGCGTGTCACCAAAGGCACTTGGAAATTTCTACAGATGTAGCATGGAGAGCGTTCTAACTGGCTCCATCACCGTCTGGTATCGAGGTGAATTGGAGGACATCTTTAAGGAGCGATGCCTCAAAGAGGCAGCATTAAGGACCCTCATCACCCAGAGCATTGCCCTGTTCTCATTGCCACCATCAGGGAGGAGGTACAGAAGCCTGAAGGCACACACGCGATGATTCAGGAACAGCTTCTGCCCCTCTGCCATCTGATTTCTGAATGGACATTGAACCCATGAACTCTATATAGAGTAACGAGTTCATTCAGAATCAGGTCTAACGTCACTGGCGTACATCATAAAATTTGCAATACGTGATAATAAAAACAGTGATATATAATCTGATTCTGACGGTAGTGATCGATGGAAACAGACAGACAGAAGAGAAAACAAAGAACGGATGGAGTGAGGCGGATGGAGTGAGGCGGATGGAGAGGAGAGTGAAGTGGGGGGGGGGGTCGGCTGCTGGAGGGAGATATGGAGGGCTGGACACTGATCAGTAAAGGGGATGAAGATGGGACGGGTGAACGATAGTTGGAATGAGGGTGGTGGGGATCCTCTCTGTGTGAAATTGATGGACAGAGCCAGGAAGGGGAAGGGGACAAATTAGGTGAAGGGGCGGGAGGGCAGGAAGAGGAACATGAACGGGAGGTGTTGTTCCTCCAGTCTGCATGATGGAGAACACCAAGGTTGTTGGTGTAGTGGCCGGTGAAGAAGATCTCGATGGAAGATCAACTGCACCGGGGAGCGGCAGATGGAATGAAAATGTTGAGTTTGAGAAGTTAAACGGGGTAGGACTTACATGGGTGAAGCCTGGGCTGTGGAACAGAGAGACCCAGGGGTAGAGGAAAGTGATGAGACACATAGACAGGCTGGTGAAGAAGAGGCTATTTGGCACACTGGCCTTCACTTCGTCAGCCGGGGCACTGGGTACAGGAGTCGGAACGTCGTGTTGTAGTTGTACAAGATGTCGGTGAGACCACACCCGGAGTGTTGTGTGCCGATCCGGTCGCCCAGCTTTAGGAAGGATGTGATTGAACAGGAGAGGATGCAGAGACGATTCCGAAAGATGTTGCCGGGACTGGAGCGATGAGGAGAGACTGGGGAGGCTGGGACTGTACTCCCTCGAGGGAAGGAGGCTGGATGGTTTCTAAAATCACGACGGGCAGAGAGGATGCCCTTTCCCCCAGGGCAGAGAGGATGCCCTTTCCCCCAGGGAAGAGAGGATGCTCTTTCCCCCAGGGCAGAGAGGATGCTCTTTCCCCCAGGGCAGAGAGGATGCCCTTTCCCCCAGGGCAGAGAGGATGCCCTTTCCCCCAGGGCAGAGGAGTCTGAACGGCGCAGCTTTAGTTTAGAATTTAGAATTAGAATTTATTTAAATCTTACGTCCATCCCACAACATGAGGGAGTAACAATCTTTGCGTTATGTCTCCACTGCTGTGTACAGATGTGTGAATTTATAAGTCTAGTAGGTTGTAGAAAGAAGCTGTCCGGTAGCCTGTTGGTCCTGGGTTTAATGCTGCGGTACCGTTTGCCAGCCGGAAGCAGCTGGTCGGGGTGACCGGTGTCCCCGGGGATCCTCCAGGCCTTCTTTCTGCCCCTGCTGCTGTAAATACCCTTACTGGAGGGAAGTTCATGTCCACGGATGCGCTGGGCTGTCCGCCCCCCTCTCTGCAGTGCCCAGCGATCAAGGTTGGGGCAGTTCCCAGTGATACAGCCAGTCAGGATGCTCTCAGCTGTGCCCCTGTAGAAGGCCTTGAGGATTTGGGGGCCCGCGCCGAGCTTCTTCAGTTGCCCGAGGTGGAAAAGACGCTGTTGTGCTTTTTTTCCCCCACAAGGCCGGTGTGTACAGTCCGGGTCAGATCTTTGGTGATGTGTACACCGAGAAACTTGAAACTACTCGCCCTCCCGACTGCAGACCCATCGGTCCGAGCCTGTCTCCCTTTCTCCTGTAATCCGCCATCAGCTCTTTGGTTTTTTGGACACTGAGGGAAAGGCTGTTATCTCACCGTCGGCTGGAAATAAGGCCGATCAGACTGGAGCAGGGCAGTACAGTGGTGGGTGCAAGGGGATCAGAACGCAACCCTGGGGCGGGGGGCACCTGTGCTGAGGGTCAGAGAGGCAGAGGTGAGGGAGCCCAAACTTGCCACCTGTCGGCGATTCGATAGGAAGTCCAGAATCAAGGTGGGGTGAACAGGGTGGGGTGCAGGCCGAGGCTTCTGAGCTTCCTGTCATCTCTCGAGGGAATTATGGTGTTGAATGCTGAACTGTAGTCCAGGATCAGCACTCGAACACAGGCACCTCTCTTCTCCCGGCGAGTGAGGACGGCGTGTGGTTAACTGTGTGAGAGGAGGGAGATCTGAAGGGGGACTGAGGGGCGAGATTTTCCACACTGAGGGCGGGGTTGTGTGTGGAGCAAGCTGCCGGAGGAGGTGGGAAAGCGGGACAGTTTGAATGCATAGGAAAGGATGTGGGAGGTCGGGCTACCCCGGGTAGATTACCCGGAAGCTGTGAATGAGTCCGTGGTGCATGAATCTGTCTCTGATAGTGGGGTCCTGTCTGTCTGCTTTGTTTTAGAAACAGGGCGCGGGGCGCAGGCGGGAACTGAACGTACTGCCCGTGAAGAGAAGCAACGGTATTAACATAGCACTGACAGCCTTGCCCCCACCGCACATCATCCACGCGGCCCTCCTCTCCTTCGACCGCTGTGCCCTGGACAGGGAGGCCATTGAGGTGGGTCTGGGCTGGGGCGCGAACCGCCGGACGCTCGAGAGGGGTGTCTGTGTACTTGTGCGTCCGGACGTCGGCGAGTGTGAGTGTGTCAGGGAGAGCGTGTGTGCGCGCAACCGCGTCTGCCGTATGCGGGTTTGCACGAGCTGCGAGCGATGTGTGGGACAGTGACGACTAGACGACCCCTCTCCGCAGAGGCTCCAGACCCTGGTTCCCACCGAGGAGGAGGTGCAGCAGATCCAGGAAGCACAGCGATCCAAACCGGGACAGGCCCTGGGCAGCGCCGAACACTTCCTCCTCAGGCTGGCCACCGTGCCCGAGCTCACAGCCCGACTCAGCCTCTGGGCCTTCATACTGGACTACGACACCATGGAGAAGGTGGGGTGTGTCAGTGTCACGGTGAGGGGTGTGGGGTGTGTCAGTGTCACAGTGAGGGGTGAGGGGTGTGTCGGTGTCATAGTGAGGGGAGTGGGGAGTGTCAGTGTCACAGTGAGGGGAGTGGGGTGTGTCGGAGTCACGGTGAGGGGTGTGGCGAGTGTCGGTGTCACGGTGAGGGGTGTGGGGAGTGTCAGTGTCACAGTGAGGGGTGTGGGATGTGTCGGAGTCACGGTGAGGGGTGTGGGGAGTGTCGGTGTCACTGTGAGGAGTGTGGGGAGTGTCAGTGTCACAGTGAGGGGTGTGGGGAGTGTCGGTGTCATAGTGAGGGGAGTGGGGTGTGTCAGTGTCACAGTGAGGGGTGTGGGGTGTGTCGGTGTCACAGTGAGGGGAGTGGGGAGTGTCAGTGTCACAGTGAGGGGAGTGGGGTGTGTCAGAGTCACGGTGAGGGGTGTGGGGAGTGCCAGTGTCACAGTGAGGGGAGTGGGGTGTGTCGGAGTCACGGTGAGGGGTGTGGGGAGTGTCGGTGTCACAGTGAGGGGTGTGGAGAGTGTCGGTGTCACGGTGAGGGGTGTGGGGAGTGTCGGTGTCACGGTGAGGGGAGTGGGGAGTGTCGGTGTCACAGTGAGGGGAGTGGGGAGTGTCGGTGTCATGGTGAGGGGAGTGGGGTGTGTCAGAGTCACGGTGAGGGGAGTGGGGTGTGTCAGTGTCACGGTGAGGTGTGTGGGTTGTGTCGGTGTCACAGTGAGGGGAGTGGGGTGTGTCGGTGTCACAGTGAGGGGTGTGGGGTGTGTCAGTGTCACAGTGAGGGGTGAGGGGTGTGGGGAGTGTCGGTGTCATAGTGAGGGGAGTGGGGAGTGTCAGTGTCACAGTGAGGGGTGTGGAATGTGTCGGAGTCACGGTGAGGGGTGTGGGGAGTGTCGGTGTCACGGTGAGGGGTGTGGGGAGTGTCGGTGTCACAGTGAGGGGAGTGGGGAGTGTCAGTGTCACGGTGAGGGGAGTGGGGTGTGTCAGAGTCACGGTGAGGGGTGTGGGGAGTGCCAGTGTCACAGTGAGGGGAGTGGGGTGTGTCGGAGTCACGGTGAGGGGTGTGGGGAGTGTCGGTGTCACAGTGAGGGGTGTGGAGAGTGTCGGTGTCACGGTGAGGGGTGTGGGGAGTGTCGGTGTCACAGTGAGGGGAGTGGGGAGTGTCGGTGTCACAGTGAGGGGAGTGGGGAGTGTCGGTGTCATGGTGAGGGGAGTGGGGTGTGTCAGAGTCACGGTGAGGGGAGTGGGGTGTGTCAGTGTCACGGTGAGGTGTGTGGGTTGTGTCGGTGTCACAGTGAGGGGAGTGGGGTGTGTCGGTGTCACAGTGAGGGGTGTGGGGTGTGTCAGTGTCACAGTGAGGGGTGAGGGGTGTGGGGAGTGTCGGTGTCATAGTGAGGGGAGTGGGGAGTGTCAGTGTCACAGTGAGGGGTGTGGAATGTGTCGGAGTCACGGTGAGGGGTGTGGGGAGTGTCGGTGTCACGGTGAGGGGTGTGGGGAGTGTCGGTGTCACAGTGAGGGGAGTGGGGAGTGTCGGTGTCACGGTGAGGGGAGTGGGGTGTGTCGGAGTCACGGTGAGGGGTGTGGGGAGTGTCGGTGTCACGGTGAGGGGAGTGGGGAGTGTCGGTGTCACGGTGAGGGGTGTGGGGAGTGTCGGTGTCACAGTGAGGGGTGTGGGGTGTGTCGGAGTCACGGTGAGGGGTGTGGGGAGTGTCGGTGTCACGGTGAGGGGTGTGGGGTGTGTCAGTGTCACAGTGAGGGGTGTGGGGTGTGTCAGTGTCACAGTGAGGGGTGTGGGGTGTGTCGGAGTCACGGTGAGGGGTGTGGGGAGTGTCAGAGTAACAGTGAGGGGTGTGGGGTGTGTCGGTGTCACAGTGAGGGGAGTGGGGAGTGTCGGTGTCACGGTGAGGGGAGTGGGGTGTGTCAGTGTCACGGTGAGGGGAGTGGGGTGTGTCAGTGTCACAGTGAGGGGTGAGGGGTGTGGGGTGTGTCGGAGTCACGGTGAGGGGTGTGGGGTGTGTCTGTGTCACAGTGAGGTGTGGGGTGTGTCGGTGTCACTGTGAGGAGTGTGGGGAGTGTCAGTGTCACAGTGAGGGGAGTGGGGTGTGTCAGTGTCACGGTGAGGGGTGTGGGGTGTGTCGGAGTCACGGTGAGGGGTGTGGGGTGTGTCAGTGTCACAGTGAGGGGAGTGGGGTGTGTCGGAGTCACGGTGAGGGGTGTGGGGTGTGTCGGAGTCACGGTGAGGGGTGTGGGGTGTGTCGGTGTCTGAGTGAGGGGAGTGGGGTGTGTCGGTGTCACAGTGAGGGGTGTGGGGAGTGTCGGTGTCACGGTGGGGGGTGTGGGGAGTGTCGGAGTCACGGTGAGGGGTGTGTGGTGTGTCGGTGTCACGGTGAGGGGAGTGGGGTGTGTCCGTGTCACGGTGAGGTGTGTGGGGTGTGTCGGTGTCACAGTGTGGGGAGTGGGGTGTGTCGGTGTCACGGTGAGGGGTGTGGGGAGTGTCGGTGTCACAGTGAGGGGTGTGGGGTGTGTCAGTGTCACAGTGAGGGGTGTGGGGTGTGTCGGTGTCACGGTGAGGGGTGTGGGGAGTGTCGGAGTCACGGTGAGGGGTGTGTGGTGTGTCGGTGTCACAGTGAGGGGTGTGGGGAGTGTCGGAGTCACGGTGAGGGTTGTGGGGTGTGTCGGTGTCAGTGAGGTGTGGGGTGTGTCGGTGTCACTGTGAGGAGTGTGGGGAGTGTCAGTGTCACAGTGAGGGGAGTGGGTGTGTCAGTGTCACGGTGAGGGGTGTGGGGTGTGTCGGAGTCACGGTGAGGGGTGTGGGGTGTGTCAGTGTCACAGTGAGGGGAGTGGGGTGTGTCGGAGTCACGGTGAGGGGTGTGGGGTGTGTCAGTGTCACAGTGAGGGGAGTGGGGTGTGTCGGTGTCACAGTGAGGGGTGTGGGGAGTGTCGGTGTCACGGTGAGGGGTGTGGGCTGTGTCAGTGTCACAGTGAGGGGAGTGGGGTGTGTCGGTGTCACGGTGAGGGGAGTGGGGTGTGTCGTTGTCACAGTGAGGGGAGTGGGGTGTGTCGGTGTCACGGTGAGGGGTGTGGGGAGTGTCGGTGTCACAGTGAGGGGTGTGGGGTGTGTCAGTGTCACAGTGAGGGGTGTGGGGTGTGTCGGTGTCACGGTGAGGGGTGTGGGGTGTGAGTGTCACAGTGAGGGGTGTGGGGTGTGTCGGAGTCACGGTGAGGGGTGTGGGGAGTGTCAGAGTAACAGTGAGGGGTGTGGGGTGTGTCGGTGTCACAGTGAGGGGAGTGGGGAGTGTCGGTGTCACGGTGAGGGGAGTGGGGTGTGTCAGTGTCACGGTGAGGGGAGTGGGGTGTGTCAGTGTCACAGTGAGGGGTGTGGGGTGTGTCGGTGTCACGGTGAGGGGAGTGGGGTGTGTCGGAGTCACGGTGAGGGGTGTGGGGTGTGTCGGTGTCACAGTGAGGTGTGGGGTGTGTCGGTGTCACTGTGAGGAGTGTGGGGAGTGTCAGTGTCACAGTGAGGGGAGTGGGGTGTGTTGGAGTGACGGTGAGGGGTGTGGGGTGTGTCAGTGTCACAGTGAGGGGAGTGGGGTGTGTCGGAGTCACGGTGAGGGGTGTGGGGTGTGTCGGAGTCACGGTGAGGGGTGTGGGGTGTGTCGGTGTCTGAGTGAGGGGAGTGGGGTGTGTCGGTGTCACAGTGAGGGGTGTGGGGAGTGTCGGTGTCACGGTGGGGGGTGTGGGGAGTGTCGGAGTCACGGTGAGGGGTGTGTGGTGTGTCGGTGTCACGGTGAGGGGAGTGGGGTGTGTCAGTGTCACGGTGAGGGGAGTGGGGTGTGTCAGTGTCACGGTGAGGTGTGTGGGGTGTGTCGGTGTCACAGTGAGGGGAGTGGGGTGTGTCGGTGTCACGGTGAGGGGTGTGGGGAGTGTCGGTGTCACAGTGAGGGGTGTGGGGTGTGTCAGTGTCACAGTGAGGGGTGTGGGGTGTGTCGGTGTCACGGTGAGGGGTGTGGGGAGTGTCAGAGTAACAGTGAGGGGTGTGGGGTGTGTCGGTGTCACAGTGAGGGGAGTGGGGAGTGTCGGTGTCACGGTGAGGGGAGTGTGGTGTGTCAGTGTCACGGTGAGGGGAGTGGGGTGTGTCAGTGTCACAGTGAGGGGTGAGGGGTGTGGGGTGTGTCGGAGTCACGGTGAGGGGTGTGGGGTGTGTCTGTGTCACAGTGAGGTGTGGGGTGTGTCGGTGTCACTGTGAGGAGTGTGGGGAGTGTCAGTGTCACAGTGAGGGGAGTGGGGTGTGTCAGTGTCACAGTGAGGGGTGTGGGGTGTGTCGGAGTCACGGTGAGGGGTGTGGGGTGTGTCGGAGTCATGGTGAGGGGTGTGGGGTGTGTCGGTGTCTGAGTGAGGGGAGTGGGGTGTGTCGGTGTCACAGTGAGGGGTGTGCGGAGTGTCGGTGTCACGGTGGGGGGTGTAGGGAGTGTCGGAGTCACAGTGAGGGGTGTGTGGTGTGTCGGTGTCACTGTGAGGAGTGTGGGGAGTGTCAGTGTCACAGTGAGGGGAGTGGGGTGTGTCGGTGTCACAGTGAGGGGAGTGGGGTGTGTCGGTGTCACGGTGAGGGGAGTGGGGTGTGTCGGTGTCACGGTGAGGGGAGTGGGGTGTGTCAGTGTCACAGTGAGGGGAGTGGGGTGTGGGGTGTGTCGGAGTCACGGTGAGGGGTGTGTGGTGTGTCGGAGTCACAGTGAGGGGAGTGGGGTGTGTCGGTGTCACAGTGAGAAGTGTGGGGAGTGTCAGTGTCACAGTGAGGAGTGTGGGGTGTGTCGGAGTCACAGTGAGGGGTGTGGGGTGTGTCGGAGTCACGGTGAGGGGTGTGGGGTGTGTCGGAGTCACGGTGAGGGGTGTGGGGAGTGTTAGTGTCACGGTGAGGGGAGTGGGGTGTGTCAGTGTCACAGTGAGGGGTGTGGGGAATGTCGGAGTCACGGTGAGGGGAGTGGGGTGTGAGTGTCACGGTGAGGGGTGTGGGGAGTGTCAGTGTCACAGTGAGGGGAGTGGGGTGTGTCAGTGTCACAGTGAGGGGTGTGGGGAGTGTCGGAGTCACGGTGAGGGGTGTGGGGTGTGTCAGTGTCACGGTGAGGGGTGTGGGAGTGTCGGAGTCACGGTGAGGGGTGTGGGGTGTGTCAGTGTCACAGTGAGGGGAGTGGGGTGTGTCGGTGTCACGGTGAGTGGTGTGGGGAGTGTCGGTGTCACAGTGAGGGGTGTGGGGTGTGTCAGTGTCACAGTGAGGGGTGTGGGGTGTGTCGGTGTCACGGTGAGGGGTGTGGGGTGTGTCAGTGTCACAGTGAGGGGTGTGGGGTGTGTCGGAGTCACGGTGAGGGGTGTGGGGAGTGTCAGAGTAACAGTGAGGGGTGTGGGGTGTGTCGGTGTCACAGTGAGGGGAGTGGGGAGTGTCGGTGTCACGGTGAGGGGAGTGGGGTGTGTCAGTGTCACAGTGAGGGGTGAGGGGTGTGGGGTGTGTCGGAGTCACGGTGAGGGGTGTGGGGTGTGTCGGTGTCACAGTGAGGTGTGGGGTGTGTCGGTGTCACTGTGAGGAGTGTGGGGAGTGTCAGTGTCACAGTGAGGGGAGTGGGGTGTGTCGGAGTCACGGTGAGGGGTGTGGGGTGTGTCAGTGTCACAGTGAGGGGAGTGGGGTGTGTCGGAGTCACGGTGAGGGGTGTGGGGTGTGTCGGAGTCACGGTGAGGGGTGTGGGGTGTGTCGGTGTCTGAGTGAGGGGAGTGGGGTGTGTCGGTGTCACATTGAGGGGTGTGGGGAGTGTCGGTGTCACGGTGGGGGGTGTGGGGAGTGTCGGAGTCACGGTGAGGGGTGTGTGGTGTGTCGGTGTCACGGTGAGGGGAGTGGGGTGTGTCAGTGTCACGGTGAGGGGAGTGGGGTGTGTCAGTGTCACGGTGAGGTGTGTGGGGTGTGTCGGTGTCACAGTGAGGGGAGTGGGGTGTGTCGGTGTCACGGTGAGGGGTGTGGGGAGTGTCGGTGTCACAGTGAGGGGTGTGGGGTGTGTCAGTGTCACAGTGAGGGGTGTGGGGTGTGTCGGTGTCACGGTGAGGGGTGTGGGGAGTGTCAGAGTAACAGTGAGGGGTGTGGGGTGTGTCGGTGTCACAGTGAGGGGAGTGTGGAGTGTCGGTGTCACGGTGAGGGGAGTGGGGTGTGTCAGTGTCACGGTGAGGGGAGTGGGGTGTGTCAGTGTCACAGTGAGGGGTGAGGGGTGTGGGGTGTGTCGGAGTCACGGTGAGGGGTGTGGGGTGTGTCTGTGTCACAGTGAGGTGTGGGGTGTGTCAGTGTCACTGTGAGGAGTGTGGGGAGTGTCAATGTCACAGTGAGGGGAGTGGGGTGTGTCAGTGTCACGGTGAGGGGTGTGGGGAGTGTCGGTGTCACAGTGAGGGGTGTGGGGTGTGTCAGTGTCACAGTGAGGGGTGTGGGGTGTGTCGGTGTCACGGTGAGGGGTGTGGGGAGTGTCAGAGTAACAGTGAGGGGTGTGGGGTGTGTCGGTGTCACAGTGAGGGGAGTGGGGAGTGTCGGTGTCACGGTGAGGGGAGTGGGGTGTGTCAGTGTCACGGTGAGGGGAGTGGGGTGTGTCAGTGTCACAGTGAGGGGTGAGGGGTGTGGGGTGTGTCGGAGTCACGGTGAGGGGTGTGGGGTGTGTCTGTGTCACAGTGAGGTGTGGGGTGTGTCGGTGTCACTGTGAGGAGTGTGGGGAGTGTCAGTGTCACAGTGAGGGGAGTGGGGTGTGTCAGTGTCACGGTGAGGGGTGTGGGGAGTGTCAGTGTCACAGTGAGGGGAGTGGGGTGTGTCAGTGTCACAGTGAGGGGAGTGGGGTGTGTCGGAGTCACGGTGAGGGGTGTGGGGTGTGTCAGTGTCACAGTGAGGGGTGTGGGGTGTGTCAGTGTCACGGTGAGGGGTGTGGGGTGTGTCGGAGTCATGGTGAGGGGTGTGTGGTGTGTCGGTGTCTGAGTGAGGAGTGTGGGGAGTGTCAGTGTCACAGTGAGGGGAGTGGGGTGTGTCGGTGTCACAGTGAGGGGAGTGGGGTGTGTCGGTGTCACGGTGAGGGGAGTGGGGTGTGTCAGTGTCACAGTGAGGGGAGTGGGGTGTGGGGTGTGTCGGAGTCACGGTGAGGGGTGTGTGGTGTGTCGGAGTCACAGTGAGGGGAGTGGGGTGTGTCGGTGTCACTGTGAGGAGTGTGGGGAGTGTCAGTGTCACAGTGAGGAGTGTGGGGTGTGTCGGAGTCACAGTGAGGGGTGTGGGGTGTGTCGGAGTCACGGTGAGGGGTGTGGGGTGTGTCGGAGTCACGGTGAGGGGTGTGGGGAGTGTTAGTGTCACGGTGAGGGGAGTGGGGTGTGTCAGTGTCACGGTGAGGGGTGTGGGGTGTGTCGGAGTCACGGTGAGGGGTGTGGGGAGTGTCGGAGTCACGGTGAGGGGAGTGGGGTGTGTCAGTGTCACAGTGAGGGGTGTGGGGTGTGTCGGAGTCACGGTGAGGGGTGTGGGGTGTGTCAGTGTCACGGTGAGGGGTGTGGGGAGTGTCAGTGTCACAGTGAGGGGAGTGGGGTGTGTCAGTGTCACAGTGAGGGGTGTGGGGAGTGTCGGAGTCACGGTGAGGGGTGTGGGGTGTGTCAGTGTCACGGTGAGGGGTGTGGGGAGTGTCGGAGTCACGGTGAGGGGTGTGGGGTGTGTCAGTGTCACGGTGAGGGGTGTGGGGTGTGCCGGAGTCACGGTGAGGGGTGTGGGGAGTGTCGGAGTCACGGTGAGGGGTGTGGGGTGTGTCGGAGTCACGGTGAGGGGTGTGGGGAGTGTTAGTGTCACAGTGAGGGGTGTGGGGAGTGTCGGAGTCACGGTGAGGGGTGTGGGGTGTGTCAGTGTCACGGTGAGGGGTGTGGGGAGTGTCAGTGTCACAGTGAGGGGAGTGGGGTGTGTCAGTGTCACAGTGAGGGGTGTGGGGAGTGTCGGAGTCACGGTGAGGGGTGTGGGGTGTGTCAGTGTCACGGTGAGGGGTGTGGGGAGTGTCGGAGTCACGGTGAGGGGTGTGGGGTGTGTCAGTGTCACGGTGAGGGGTGTGGGGTGTGCCGGAGTCACGGTGAGGGGTGTGGGGAGTGTCGGAGTCACGGTGAGGGGTGTGGGATGTGTCAGTGTCACGGTGAGGGGTGTGGGGTGTGTCGGAGTCACGGTGAGGGGTGTGGGGAGTGTCGGAGTCACGGTGAGGGGTGTGGGGTGTGTCAGTGTCACGGTGAGGGGTGTGGGGAGTGTCGGAGTCACGGTGAGGGGTGTGGGGTGTGTCAGTGTCACGGTGAGGGGTGTGGGGTGTGTCGGAGTCACGGTGAGGGGTGTGGGGTGTGTCGGTGTCACTGTGAGGAGTGTGGGGAGTGTCAGTGTCACAGTGAGGGGAGTGGGGTGTGTCAGTGTCACGGTGAGGGGTGTGGGGTGTGTTTGAGTCACGGTGAGGGGTGTGGGGTGTGTCGGTGTCACTGTGAGGAGTGTGGGGAGTGTCAGTGTCACAGTGAGGATGGGGCTATTTGTGAGGGGCACTAACTGATTTACTTCCCGTATAGGAGGTTGCCGAGGCTCTGTTTGACCTGAAGTTGGGAATGGAACAGTTGGCCGGGAACAGGACTTTTCATTGTATCCTAGCAACCCTGCTGGCCATCGGCAACTTCCTTAACGGTGTGAACGTAAGCATTTTGTCTCATATCCTCTCCACGAGGCAGGGTGAGTCTCCCTCCACACCGTCCCGTCACACACTCCCAGGGACAGGGTCAGACACAGGGTGAGGCTCCCTCCACACCGTCCCGTCACACACTCCCAGGGACAGGGTCAGACACAGGGTGAGGCTCCCTCCACACCGTCCCGTCACACACTCCCGGGGACAGGATCAGACATAGGGTGAGGCTCCCTCCACACCGTCCCGTCACGCACTCACAGTTACAGGATGCCCACATCCGGTTTTTATGTCGGGAGTACACCAGGGGGTCGACAGAGAGGTGGGGCTCTGAGATTGAGCGGCTTGAGAGAGCGTTGCTTGGCCTAGAGTCTCGTCTGGGTCCGACCGGTGGGGACCAACAGCTGTGGCAGGAATACCAGGAGAAGAAGGACGCACTAAGGAATCCGCAGCTTCAGCAGTCGCGAGGTGCATATGTGAGGTCGCGGATCCAAATGCTGCAAGATTTGGACCGCGGCTCACCCTTCTTCTACTCGTTGGAGAAGTGGCGGGGAGTTCAAAAGCAGCCGGTGGAGCTTCTGGCTGCTGACGGCTCCTCCACCACGGACCCCGACGAAATTATCAAAGAAGTCTGCACTTTCTATCGGTCCTTATTCTCACCTGATCCGTCAAATGCAGAGGCGTGCAACGAAGTCTGGGAAGATTTGCCTAATGTCAGCCCAGAGGACGCAGCGCGTCTGGACGCTCCCCTGACTCGGGAGGAGCTGTCTACTGCCCTTCGGCAACTCCGGAGGGGTAAGTCCCCCGGCTTAGATGGACTGAGTATGGAGTTTTATCAGGCTTTCTGGGATGTCCTGGGGGTTGACTACAGCCTTGCCACCGGGGAAATGCCCCTCTCATGGCGGAGAGCAGTTGTGGTCCTACTGCCCAAGAAGGGAGACCTCCGCCTGCTAAAGAACTGGGGCCCGGTCTCCCTCTTGTGCGCGGACTACAAGATCTTCGCCCGGGCAATGGTCAACCGTCTTAGTTCAGTAATGAGACAGGTGATCCATCCTGACCAATCTTACACAGTCCCGGGCAGCTCCATCCAGGACAATGTCCACCCAGTACGGGACCTCATCCACCTGCGGCAGGAGACTGGGTCCCGGGCCGCTCCATCCAGGACAATGTCCACCCAGTACGGGACCTGATCCATCTGCTCCAGGAGACTGGATCCCGGGCCGCTCCATCCAGGACAATGTCCACCCAGTACGGGACCTGATCCACCTACAGCAGGAGACTGGGTCCCGGGCTGCTCCATCCAGGACAATGTCCACCCAGTACGGGACCTGATCCACCTGCAGCAGGAGACTGGATCCCGGGCTGCTCCATCCAGGACAATGTCCACCCAGTACGGGACCTGATCCACCTGCGGCAGGAGACTGGGTCCCGGGCCGCTCCATCCAGTTCAATGTCCACCCAGTACGGGACCTGATCCACCTGCTCCAGGAGACTGGATCCCGGGCCGCTCCATCCAGGACAATGTCCACCCAGTACGGGACCTGATCCACCTGCGGCAGGAGACTGGGTCCCGGGCAGCTCCATCCAGGACAATGTCCACCCAGTACGGGACCTGATCCACCTGCTCCAGGAGACTGGGTCCCGGGCCGCTCCATCCAGTTCAATGTCCACCCAGTACGGGACCTGATCCACCTGCGGCAGGAGACTGGGTCCCGGGCCACTCCATCCAGGACAATGTCCACCCAGTACGGGACCTCATCCACCTGCGGCAGGAGACTAGGTCCCGGGCCACTCCATCCAGGACAATGTCCACCCAGTACGGGACCTGATCCACCTGCTCCAGGAGACTGGGTCCCGGGCCGCTCCATCAAGGACAATGTCCACCCAGTTCGGGACCTGATCCACCTGCGGCAGGAGACTGGGTCCCGGGCCACTCCATCCAGGACAATGTCCACCCAGTACGGGACCTGATCCACCTGCGGCAGGAGACTGGGTCCCGGGCCGCTCCATCCAGGACAATGTCCACCCAGTACGGGACCTGATCCACCTGCGGCAGGAGACTGGGTCCCGGGCCACTCCATCCAGGACAATGTCCACCCAGTACGGGACCTGATCCACCTGCGGCAGGAGACTGGGTCCCGGGCCGCTCCATCCAGGACAATGTCCACCCAGTACGGGACCTGATCCACCTACGGCAGGAGACTGGGTCCCGGGCCGCTCCATCCAGGACAATGTCCACCCAGTACGGGACCTGATCCACCTAAGGCAGGAGACTGGGTCCCGGGCCGCTCCATCCAGGACAATGTCCACCCAGTACGGGACCTGATCCACCTGCTCCAGGAGACTGGGTCCCGGGCAGCGTTTCTTTCTCTCGACCAGGAGAAGGCGTTTGACCGGGTAGATCACAGTTTCCCGGTGGGCACTCTGCAGGCCTTTGGGCTGGACCACACTTTGTGGCCCGAGTTCGGCTCCTATACTCTGCCGCAGCGTGCCTTGTTAAGATCAATGGATCACTGGCAGTGCCCATTCCCTTCAGGAGAGGAGTACGTCAGGGGTGCCCCATGTCCGGTCCATTGTACGCGATCTGTGTCGAGCCATTCCTGGGCCTCCTACGGCGAAGCTGACGGGTCTGGTCCTGCGAGAACCGGACATGGAGGGCGTACTCTCGGCCGCCCATGATGTACTCCTCATGATGACTTATCCCAATGACATGCGGAGGATGCGCGAGTGCCAAGAAGTTTTCTCGGCGGCATCCTCCGCCAGGATCAACTGGGCGAAATGTTCCGGACTCCTAGTGGGTCAGTGGCCGGTGGACTCCCTGCCGGAGGAGATGAGAGCTTTTGAGTGGAGCACCAGAAGTCTCCTCTGTCCGGGAGTCTACCTGAGTCCTTCTGGGGAGACCTGGCTGGTGATCTGGCAGGACCTGGAGACGAAAGTCATGGCCCGGCTGGGGCGCTGGTCAGGCCTTCTCAGGGTGCTTTCCTATCGAGGCGGGGTGGTGGTCATAAACCAGCTGGTGGCCTCCACGTTGTGGTACCGGATGGTCACCTTGGCCCCTCCTGCCCCTTTGTAGCGAGAATGCAGAGGAAGTTAGTGGACCTCTTCTGGGGCAACAGGAAACACTGGGTCTCTGCAGCGGTCTTGAGTCTCCCAGTGGGAGAGGTCGGACGGTCGTTGGTGCGTGTACGAATGCGACTGGCGGCTCTCCGCCTCAGGACTCTGCAGAGATTCCTGGACGCCGAGCACCCTCCCAGGTGGCACGTGTTGGCGACATTCTTCCTCCGGAGGGGCTGCTGTCTTCACGAAGACATGCGGCTACCAGCGGCGGGCGTCAGCCGTGCTGCTTTGTGGAGTCTGCCCGGCTTCTATCAGGACCTACTGAGAGTCTGGAACGTGGTTGCCTCAGGCCGGGAATCCCCTCCTCTGGCAGAGGGCGGAGTCCTGGCCCACCCTTGCCCTACCTCAACGGATGTCGGTGCGGCTCAGGTGTGTGGACTGACTCAGGCTGAGCTGTTTGTCGGGCCCAGGGACCGCAATCTTATCCGAGAGCCGAGTCCACACAACTTGAGCTGTCTCTCCTCGATACCCACAATCCCTTTCAGGGGTGCAAGTAGGAGGTATCTGTATGGGCTGCTGCTCCACATCCTCCACTTCCTAGCCCTTGTCCACCGCCCCGACACGCCATGGCGGTCGGTCCTTTCACCTGCAGGTGAGGGAGCTCCCTTGACGAGGGAATTCTTCCCATGCACCTGGGGGCTCTGGGGTGGAGGTTGCTGCATAGAGCGGTGCCCTGCAGTAAATCCTCTAGTTTGGACACGGATCTCCCACCCGCATGTCATTTCTGCGGGCTGGACCAGACCGTGTACCACATCTACATGGGCTGTGTGAGGCTGCAGCCCGTTTAGCGTATTTACGTGGGCTGCTTCTTGCCTTCTGGTTGCATTATAGCCCCACCCTATTTATATACGGGCATCCGTTAAGGAGGGGGCATGGAGGGATGAGGATGTCCTAGTCAACCTGCTCCTGGGGCTGGCGAAATCCGCCATCCGAGGGTCTTGGAAGCGGGTGGCGGGAGGATCTCCCCGGGCAGATTGCCTGGCAATGTTTAGGGGGTATGTTCGTGCCCGGGTAACCTCTGAGACGGAACACGCGTGGTCCATGATGACCATAGAGGCGCTCCGGGACCGCTGGGGATTGGCGGCATCATTGACAGAGATGGAAACATTTTAGTTTAACGTCGTTTGTCTAGTAGTGTGTTGTAATTGTGTTAGTCACTAGTTTGTAGCACTGAATTTGGAATAAGGATACCTTGCAATAAAAAAGGGGACAGGATGAGTTCACCCCCTCTGGTGGGCTGCTTGTGGGCCGAGGTGGGGTCGCGTGCTCTGTGCTTGTGGACAGCGTGCGGTTGTGTTTTGTGAATGTGTTTGACCCCAGACTCAGCTGGATGTGGGGGAAATAGGTTAGACAATGTCACTAACCTCTGAGCGACTCACCAGGGACCCATTTACTGTCCCGGCCCTCGGCGTGACAGCGCAACCCTTGGGTGTCCATCCCAACCCTCGGCGTGTCCATCCCGGCTCTCAGGGTGACCACCTGTTGCTGGCCACGTCGCGCTGACTGCGTTACTGGTGGGTGGGTGGCCGGGAGGGTGGAGGCTGTCGTGCGGCTGTTCGGCCATTTCAGGCGGCGCTGACATTCGCTGTGCTCAACAGGCCAAGGGCTTCGAGCTGTGGTACCTGGAGCGGGTGCCGGGCGTGAAGGACACGGCGTGCAAGAAGTCACTGCTGCACCACGCCTGCTCCATCATCGTGCAGAACTTCCCCGACACCAGCGACCTCTACTCCGAGATCAGCGCCCTTACCCGCTCAACCAAGGTAGCCCGCCATATCTGATCCCCACCCCCGCCACATCTGCCAGTATCGCATTCCCCCCCCCCCGCCTCCGTCACTTCTCCCTCCCTCCACCTCAACCGCCAAACTGGACTTCCCTTCCCCCGTCCCCTCACCGCGGCCCGATGCGTTTGTCCGTCACCACGTTACCTGTTCCCCCCATCTTTTCCTCCTTCATCATTATTTTCATTTTCCTCACTCCATCTCTCCGTTTCTCACTCCATCTTCTCTTTCTCCATTTCGTCTTCTCTTTCTCTCCATCTCACTCGTGTCACGTTCTGTCCATCCACCTTTGTGTCTATTATAATCCTAGTGTCTGTCCCTCCCTCTCCCCCCTCTCTCTATCCCCTCTGGTTTCCTCCTCCTATCCGCCTGCCTCAGTCTCCCCGTCCTCACTCTCCCTCCATCCTTCGTCCCTCTCCCTCCGTTTTATTCTCTCTACTGATCATTCTGACATTTTACACACTTGTCTATTTAATTCCCCCTCCCTCCTTTGTTCACTTTCCCTTTCTCTATCTCCTCATTTGCCCTGTTTCTCTCTCTGCCGCCCCTCTCACACTCTCACGGGGCTTTGTGCCCCGTCTCTCCTGCCCCCGCTCCCTGCTGCTGTTCTTCGCCGCCCCCCCCGCATGAGCGATGTCGAATCTCCCGCTTCGCCCCGCCGCCAGGTTGACTTCGTGCAGCTGCAGACGGACCTGGCCCAGCTGGAGCACATCTGCAAGGCGTCCTGGGACCACCTGAAGACCATCAGCCGGCGGGACAGGAACGCTGCCTTCCGCAGCAGCACCGCCTCCTTCCTCAGAGAGGCCGCTCAGCGCATCATCATCCTGAAGGCCGTCTACCGCCGGCTAAGGAACAGGTGGGTGACCGAGCGAGTCCCCCTTCCCCACCCCGTCTCTCTCTCCTCATTACACCCCTCGCTCTCTACCCCCATCTCCTTCTGTCCCTTCCTCTAACCCTTTCTCCCCTTATCTCTCCCTCCATCCCTTTCTCCCCTCATCTCTACCTCACTATCTACCCCATCCCTTTCTCCCCTCATCTCACCCCTCCATCTCTTCCTCACTATCTACCCCATCCCTTTCTCCCCTCATCTCTCCCCTCTCCATCTCTCCCTCACTATCTACCCCATCCCTTTCTCCCCTCATCTCTCCCCTCCATCTCTCCCTCACTATCTACTCCATTCCTTTCTCCCCTCATCTCTCCCCTCTCCATCTCTCCCTCACTATCTACCCCATCCCTTTCTCCCCTCATCTCTCCCCTCCATCTCTTCCTCACTATCTACCCCATCCCTTTCTCCCCTCATCTCTACCTCACTATCTACCCCATCCCTTTCTCCGCTCATCTCTCCCCCTCTCCATCTCTTCCTCACTATCTACCCCATTCCTTTCTCCTCCATCTCTCCTCCTCTCCATCTCTCCCTCACTATGTACCCCATCCCTTTCACCCCTCATCTCTCCCCTCTCCATCTCTACCTCACTATCTACCCCATCCCTTTCTCCCCTCATCTCTCCCCCTCTCCCTCTTCCTCACTATCTACCCCATTCCTTTCTCCTCCATCTCTCCATCTCTCCCTCACTATCTACCCCATCCCTTTCACCCCTCATCTCTCCCCTCTCCATCTCTACCTCACTATCTACCCCATCCCTTTCTCCCCTCCTCTCCCCCTCTCCATCTCTTCCTCACTATCTACCCCATTCCTTTCTCCTCCATCTCTCCTCCTCTCCATCTCTCCCTCACTATCTACCCCATCCCTTTCTCCTCCATCTCTCCTCCTCTCCATCTCTTCTTCACTATCTACCCCATTCCTTTCTCCCCTCATGTCTCCCCCATCTCTTCCTGACTATATACCCCATCCCTTTCTCCTCCATCTCTCCTGCTCTCCATCTCTCCTCACTATCTACCCCATCCCTTTCTCCTCCATCTCTCCTGCTCTCCATCTCTTCCTCACTATCTACCCCATCCCTTTCTCCTCCATCTCTTCCTCTCTATCTACCCCATCCCTTTCTCCTCCATCTCTTCCTCTCTATCTACCCCATCCCTTTCTCCTCCATCCTCTCTATCTATCCCATCCCTTTCTCCCCTCATCGCTCCCCTCTCCATCTCTCCCTCACTATCTACCCCATCCCTTTCTCATCTCTCTCCTCTATCTCACTATCTACTCCTTCCCTTTCTCCCCTCATCTCTCCCCTCCATCTCTTCCTCACTATCTACCCCATCCCTTTCTCCCCTCATCTTTTCCCACTCCATCTCTTCCTATATACCCCATCCCTTTCTCCATGTCTCTCTCCATCTGTACCTCACTATATACGCCATCCCTTTCTCCCCTCATCTCCTCCCTGTCTTACTTCCTCTCTGTCCTTTTTTTCTCCTTCCCTCAATCCCACTCTTCTTTCCCCCTATCCTTCTTACCCTCCATCAATCTCCCTCTCCTCTCTCCCTCTTAACCTCACCTCTCTCTGGCTCTGTCCCACTCTAGTCCTTCCTCTATCCCTCCTCTCAATGACCTCTCTCTTTCCCTCTCTGCCCTCAATCCCCTGTATCCCTCTCTCCTTGTCTTTCTCTATTCCATTCTACCTCACTCTATATTTCCCTCCCAGCCTCTTGCTTCTCTCTTAATATAGTTTTCTCTCTTGTCTGCATCTCTCTCGCTCACTTAATCTTTCACACCTCCAGCTTTCTCTATTCCACTCTTCCTTTCTCTCTCTCTGTCTATCTCTTTTATCCATCAGACATAGGAGCAGAATTAGGCCATTTGGCCCATCGAGTCTGCTCCACCGCTCCATCATGGCTGATTCATCTTCCCTCTCAACCCCATTCTGCTGCCTTCTCCCTGACTGATCAACAACATATCAAAGCTTCCACTTAAATACGCCCAACGATTCGGCCTCCACAGCCGTCCATGGCGATGAATTCACCACCCTCTGGCGAAAGAAATTCCTCCTCATCTCTGTTCTAAATGGACGTCCTTCTATTCTGAGCCTGTGCCCTCTGACCCTAGACTCTCCCTCCACAGAAACATCCTCTCCGCATCCACTCGATCGAGGCTTTTCATCGTTCGGTTCAATGAGGTCTCTCCTCATTCTTCTGAATTCCAGCAAGTACAGGCCCAGAGCCATCAAACTCTCCTTCCATATTAACCCTTTCATCCCAGGGATAATTCTTGTAAAGTTCCTCTGCACCCTCTCCAATGGCAGCTGATCTTTTCTTAGATAAGGGGCCCAAAACTGCCCACAATACTCCGAGTGAGGCCTCACCAGGGCTTTACAAAGTCTCAACATTACATCCTCGCTTTTGTGTTCTAGTCCTCTCAAAATGAAGGCTAACGTTGTATCTGCCTTCCTCACCACAGACTCAACCTGCAAATTAATCTTTAGGGACTGTCACCTCTCTTTGTATCATCTGCAAACTGGGCCACAAAGCCATCAATTCCATCATCTAAATCATTGACATATAATGTGAAAAGAGGCGGTCTCAGTACTGACACCTGTGGAACACCACTGGTCACCGGCAGCCAACCAGAAAAAGCCCCCTTTATCTCCACTCTTTGCCTCCTGCCAATCAGCCAGTGCTCTATCCACACTAGTATCTTCCCTGCAATAGCATGGGCTCTTATCTTTTTAAGCAGCTTCATATGTCAAAAGTCTCCTGAAAGTCCAAGTAAACAACATCCATTTGTCTATCCTGCCCATTATCTCCTCAAAGAATTCCAACAGATTTCTCAGGCAAGATTTTCCTCTAAGGAAACCATGCTGACCTGGGTCAACTTTGTCATGTGCTGCCAGGTACCTTGGATTTTCACCTTTAATAATAATTAATTTGGTTTGACATTATAGTTTGCGTAGACATGATGGGCCCAAGGGCCTGCCCCTGTGCTATCCTGTGCTTGATCCATGGTGGGAAGGTCGGGTAATCTCCAGTTGGTGTGAACTTGCAATTAGAACGACTCTTGTTGACCGCTTGGCACTGGAGGACTACATCTCCCAGAATGCACAGGAGCAGGAAGACATCCTACCTGGTGACATGCCCCCCCACCCCCCCACCTTGGATACTAGATGCTGGCGATTGCAACCCCTTCCTGTTCAGGGGGTCTGTCCGTGAAAGAGATGTCACAGAGGCCGTGAGGCCTGATGTCAAATCTATGTGATCTCCTCCCATGAAGGGTGACATCTGGGACTAGGTGTACATCAAGGGAGATCCCCTGAGTGGCAGGGTGGGAGTGGATGGTCAGTGGAGGGGGGAAGGGAGGAATTGTGGGATTGGTGTCACAGCTGGGTGGGCCATGACCTTGTAGAAGGGAGGAATGTGTGTAGAGGGGCAGAGTGGCCTCCTTCTACTTCTATTTGGTATGTTTGTAAGTCCTGGGTGGCATTCTTGTAGAAAGAGATTCCACAAAGTTCCGATAGCTCAGAGTGAAACTTCATCAAACCTGGATCTCAGCAGGTGCTCAGAGACAGTGGGTATCTCATCGAACTCAACAATACACCAGCCAGGTTAAAACTTCCCCAGATCTGTGTGTGTGTGTGTGTGTGTGTGTGTGTGTGTGTGTGTGTGTGTGTGTGTGTGTGAGTGTGTGTGTGTGTGTGTGTGTGTGTGTGTGTGTGTGTGTCTCTGTGTGTGTGTGTGAGTGTGTGTGTGTGTGTCTCTGTGTGAGCGTGTGTGTGTGTGAGCGTGTGTGTGTGTGTGTGAGTGTGTGTGTGAGTGTGTGTGTGTGTGTGTGTGAGTGTGTGTGAGTGTGTGTGTGTGAGTGTGTGTGTGTGTGTGTGAGAGAGAGAGAGAGACACTGATTATGTGGGAGACAGCGTGTGTGTGTGTGTGTGTGTGTGTGTGTGACTCTGACTCTGTGTGAATCTGTGTGACTCACTGTATGTGTGTGTCTGTGTGAGAGACACTGATTATGTGTGAGACACTGTGGGTGTCTGTGAGTGACTCTGTGTGTGTGTGTGTGACTGTGCGTCTGTGTGAGTGGCACAGTGAATCTGTGTGTGTGTGTGAGTGTGTGTGTGTCTGTGTGAGAGACACTGATTATGTGTGTGTCAGTCTGTGTGAGTGACTGTGTGTATGAGTGTGTGTGTGTGTGTGTGTGTGTGTGTGTGTGTGTGTGTGTGTGTGTGTGTTTTGTGAAGTCTGCAGCTCTCTCCCTACGGCCCATCCCACATCCCAGAGACATGGAGGTTGTTGGGTTAATTGGCTGCTGTGAATTGCCTCTCCAGTGCGAGTGGCTGAAGGGTGGAATGTGGGGGCAGTTGGTGGGAACATGTGGGGGGTGTGAATGAAATAAGATAAATGGGAGATCAAGGGGTGGCATGGATCGGATGGGCCAAAGGGCCTGCCTCTGGTGACTTTAACGGACGATTTTGCCCCGTTCTGATCAGGGGAATTTCGATGGAAAGGTCCTGGAGAGGGATTTGGGTTCAGTGTCACTGACATGAGCTGTGTTGTGACAGTAGACCCGAGCCGTGGGAACAAGTTACGGTAATGAGATATAGGTAACGAGTACAGAAGGCAGACGGTGTACACGGGTTCATAGGTAGTCCTGGAACCTGATGGCAGAGGGGAAGAAACTGTTCCTGAAACGTTGAGTGTGGGTCTTCAGGCTCTGATGGTATAATGAGAAGAGAGTATGGACTGGATGGTGGGGGTCCTGAAGAGGGTATGTCCCAGAAGGTGGGGTTCCTGAAGAGGGTGTGTCCCAGAAGGTGGGGTTCCTGAAGAGGGTATGGACTGGATGGTGGGGGTCCTGAAGAGGGTATGTCCCAGAAGGTGGGGTTCCTGAAGAGGGTATACCCTGGATGGTGGGGGTCCTGAAGAGGGTATGTCCCAGAAGGTGGGGTTCCTGAAGAGGGTATACCCTGGATGGTGGGGGTCCTGAAGAGGGTATGTCCCAGAAGGTGGGGTTTCTGAAGAGGGTATACCCTGGATGGTGGGGGTCCTGAAGAGGGTATGTCTCAGATGGTGGGGGTCCTGAAGAGGGTATGTCCCAGAAGGTGGGTTCCTGAAGAGGGTATGGACTGGATGGTGGGGGTCCTGAAGAGGGTATGGACTGGATGGTAGGGTTCCTGAAGAGGGTAAGGACTGGATGGTGGGGGTCAAGAGGGTAAGGACTGGATGGTGGGGGTCCTGAAGAGGGTATGGACTGGATGGTGGGGGTCAAGAGGGTAAGGACTGGATGGTGGGTGTCCTGCATGATGGATGCTGCCTTCTTGAGGCATCTCCTTTCGAAGATGTCCACGATGAGGGAGAGGGTTGTGCCTGCGATGGACTTGGCCGTGCCTACAACTCTCTGGAGATTCTTACACTCCTGTGGAGAACAGTGTTGCAGCCAGAACGCTCCCCAAGGTCCATCCGTAGAAATCTAACAGAGTTTCTGGTTGCCATGCCAACTCCTATTGAGGCCTAGCTGCTGGGGTGCCTCAGTCATGATTGTATCTGTGTGTCGGGCCGAGGACACACCGGCTGAGATCCTGACGCCCAGGAACTCGAAGCCACTCTCAGCCAGGACTGGCTCATGTTCTCCCAACTCGGCCTTCTCGAAGACCACAATCCATTCTCGACCCTGTCGACGTTGAATGCACAGTCGTCATGGTGACTCCTCTCTCTCAATTCCCTGTCTTGCTCCTGCATGCCTCCTTGTTGTTGATAACAGTGACACCATCGGCAACATTCCCAGACGGAGCTACGGGGTTATACAGCACAGGTAAAAGGCCCTTCGGCCCAACTCAGCCAGGCCTTCCACAGCTGCCTGTGGCCCATGTCCCTCTCTGAGGGTTTCCTGTCCACCTAGCTGTCCAAATGTGTCTGAAATGAGCTGGGTAAAAATGATGTTATTGTACCACTTCCTCTGCAGCTCACTCCACTCCCTGCACCAGCTGTGTGAAAGTATTGCCCCTCAGTTCCCCTCTCATCTTAAAACTCTTCCCTTTAGTTCTAGACTCCCAACCGTGATTTTATAAGCCTCTGTCAGGTCATGCCTCAGCCTCCTGGACGCCAGGGGAAACAGACCCAGCCTGCGCAGAGTCTCATCATTCAAGCACACCAGTCCTTGTGCATCTTCCTTGCACCTTCTCCAGCTTAATCACACCCTGCAGACGGGACCCCCAGAACGACTCGCGTTCCTCCAGCAGCGGCCTCACCAACAATTTCCCCAGCTGCAACGTAATGTCCTTGATTCGGTGCTGAACACCTCCTACCTGCCCGCGTCACCAGGGACCGTCAGCCTGCGCCCCGAAGTCTCTCTGTTCTACAACAAGCCCTGGGGACCTGCCATTTACCGCACAAGCCCTGCCCACATTTGCCTTACCAAAATACAACACCTCTTATTTATCTGAATGAATTTCCACCTGCCATTTACCTTAATTACCCAGTGGAATCTCGGTCCTGTAATCTTAAGCAAACAGCATTATGAAGGACCCCACGCACCCCTCAAACAAACTCTTCTCCCTCCTGCCGTCTGGGAAAAGGCACCGGAGCATTCGGGCTCTCACGACCAGACTATGTAACAGTTTCTTCCTCCAAGCTATCAGACTCCTCAATACCCAGAGCCTGGACTGACACCAACGTACTGTCCGATTGTCCTGTTTATTATTTATTGTAATGCATGCACTGTTTTGTGCACTTTATGCAGTCCTGGGTAGGTCTGTAGTCTAGTGTAGCTTTCTCTTGTGCTTTTAAAAAAAATTTAGTTCAGTCTAGTTTTTGTGCTGTGTCATGTAACACCATGGTCCTGAAAAACGTCTCATTTTTACTATGTACTGTACCAGCAGTCATGGTTGAAATGACAATAAAGGTGACTTGACTTGACTCCAGAATCATTCAGGTTGGTGGGCGAACGAGGTAGGAGGTAGAGTCACGAGGTAGGAGACAGAGTCACGAGGTAGGAGGTAGAGTCACGAGGTAGGAGACAGAGTCACGAGGTAGGAGGTAGAGTCACGAGGTAGGAGACAGAGTCACGAGGTAGGAGGCAGAGTCACGTGGTAGGAGACAGAGTCACGAGGTAGGAGGCAGAGTCACGTGGTAGGAGGCAGAGTCACGTGGTAGGAGGCAGAGTCACGAGGTAGGAGGCAGAGTCACGTGGTAGGAGGCAGAGTCACGAGGTAGGAGGCAGAGTCACGAGGTAGGAGACAGAGTCACGAGGTAGGAGGCAGAGTCACGAGGTAGGAGGCAGAGTCACGTGGTAGGAGGCAGAGTCACGAGGTAGGAGATAGAGTCATGAGGTAGGAGGTAGAGTCACGAGGTAGGAGACAGAGTCACGAGGTAGGAGGTAGAGTCACGAGGTAGGAGACAGAGTCACGAGGTAGGAGGCAGAGTCACGTGGTAGGAGGCAGAGTCACGTGGTAGGAGGTAGAGTCACGAGGTAGGAGACAGAGTCACGAGGTAGGAGGCAGAGTCACGTGGTAGGAGGCAGAGTCACGTGGTAGGAGGCAGAGTCACGAGGTAGGAGGCAGAGTCACGTGGTAGGAGGCAGAGTCACGAGGTAGGAGGCAGAGTCACGTGGTAGGAGGTAGAGTCACGAGGTAGGAGGCAGAGTCACGTGGTAGGAGGCAGAGTCACGAGGTAGGAGGCAGAGTCACGAGGTAGGAGGTAGAGTCACGTGGTAGGAGGTAGAGTCACGAGGTAGGAGGCAGAGTCACGAGGTAGGAGGTAGAGTCACGTGGTAGGAGGTAGAGTCACGAGGTAGGAGACAGAGTCACGAGGTAGGAGGTAGAGTCATGAGGTAGGAGGTAGAGTCACGAGGTAGGAGGCAGAGTCACGAGGTAGGAGGTAGAGTCACGTGGTAGGAGGTAGAGTCACGAGGTAGGAGACAGAGTCACGAGGTAGGAGGTAGAGTCATGAGGTAGGAGGTAGAGTCACGAGGTAGGAGGCAGAGTCACGAGGTAGGAGGCAGAGTCACGAGGTAGGAGGTAGAGTCACGAGGTAGGAGACAGAGTCACGAGGTAGGAGGTAGAGTCACGTGGTAGGAGGTAGAGTCACGAGGTAGGAGGTAGAGTCACGAGGTAGGAGGCAGAGTCACGAGGTAGGAGGTAGAGTCACGAGGTAGGAGGCAGAGTCACGAGGTAGGAGGTAGAGTTACGAGGTAGGAGGTAGAGTCACCAGGTAGGAGGCAGAGTCACGAGGTAGGAGGTAGAGTCACGAGGTAGGAGACAGAGTCACGAGGTAGGAGGTAGAGTCACGTGGTAGGAGGCAGAGTCACGAGGTAGGAGGTAGAGTCACGTGGTAGGAGGTAGAGTCACCAGGTAGGAGGCAGAGTCACGAGGTAGGAGGTAGAGTCACGAGGTAGGAGACAGAGTCACGTGGTAGGAGGTAGAGTCACGAGGTCGGAGGCAGAGTCACGTGGTAGGAGGTAGAGTCACGAGGTAGGAGACAGAGTCACGAGGTAGGAGGCAGAGTCACGAGGTAGGAGGCAGAGTCACGTGGTAGGAGGTAGAGTCACGAGGTAGGAGACAGAGTCACGAGGTAGGAGACAGAGTCACGAGGTAGGAGGCAGAGTCACGAGGTAGGAGGTAGAGTCTCGAGGTAGGAGGTAGAGTCACGAGGTAGGAGGTAGAGTCACGAGGTAGGAGGTAGAGTCACGAGGTAGGAGGCAGAGTCATGTGGTAGGAGACAGAGTCACGAGGTAGGAGGCAGAGTCACGTGGTAGGAGACAGAGTCACGTGGTAGGGGGCAGAGTCTCGAGGTAGGAGGTAGAGTCACGAGGTAGGAGGTAGAGTCACGAGGTAGGAGGTAGAGTCACGTGGTAGGAGACAGAGTCACGAGGTAGGAGGCAGAGTCACGAGGTAGGAGGCAGAGTCACGTGGTAGGAGACAGAGTCACGTGGTAGGGGGCAGAGTCACGAGGTAGGAGACAGAGTCACGTGGTAGGAGGTAGAGTCACGTGGTAGGAGACAGAGTCACGAGGTAGGAGGCAGAGTCACGTGGTAGGAGGCAGAGTCATGAGGTAGGAGGTAGAGTCTCGAGGTAGGAGGTAGAGTCACGAGGTAGGAGGCAGAGTCACGTGGTAGGGGGCAGAGTCACGAGGTAGGAGGTAGAGTCACGAGGTAGGAGACAGAGTCACGAGGTAGGAGGCAGAGTCTCGAGGTAGGAGGTAGAGTCACGAGGTAGGAGACAGAGTCACGAGGTAGGAGGCAGAGTCACGAGGTAGGAGGTAGAGTCACGAGGTAGGAGGCAGAGTCACGAGGTAGGAGGTAGAGTCACGTGGTAGGAGGTAGAGTCACCAGGTAGGAGACAGAGTCACGAGGTAGGAGGCAGAGTCTCGAGGTAGGAGGTAGAGTCACGAGGTAGGAGGTAGAGTCACGAGGTAGGAGACAGAGTCACGAGGTAGGAGGCAGAGTCACGAGGTAGGAGGTAGTGTCATGAGGTAGGAGGCAGAGTCACGAGGTAGGAGGCAGAGTCACGAGGTAGGAGGCAGAGTCACGAGGTAGGAGGTAGAGTCTCGAGGTAGGAGGTAGAGTCACGAGGTAGGAGGCAGAGTCACGAGGTAGGAGGCAGAGTCACCAGGTAGGAGACAGAGTCACGAGGTAGGAGGTAGAGTCACGAGGTAGGAGGTAGAGTCACGAGGTAGGAGGTAGAGTCACGAGGTAGGAGACAGAGTCACGAGGTAGGAGGTAGAGTCACGAGGTAGGAGGTAGAGTCACGTGGTAGGAGGTAGAGTCACGAGGTAGGAGGCAGAGTCACGAGGTAGGAGGCAGAGTCACGTGGTAGGAGGTAGAGTCACGAGGTAGGAGGTAGAGTCACGAGGTAGGAGACAGAGTCACGAGGTAGGAGGTAGAGTCACGAGGTAGGAGGTAGAGTCACGTGGTAGGAGGTAGAGTCACGAGGTAGGAGGCAGAGTCACGAGGTAGGAGGCAGAGTCACGTGGTAGGAGGTAGAGTCACGAGGTAGGAGGCAGAGTCACGAGGTAGGAGGCAGAGTCACGTGGTAGGAGACAGAGTCACGAGGTAGGAGGTAGAGTCACGTGGTAGGAGGCAGAGTCACGAGGTAGGAGGTAGAGTCACGAGGTAGGAGACAGAGTCACATGGTAGGAGGTAGTCACGAGGTAGGAGACAGAGTCACGTGGTAGGAGGCAGAGTCACGTGGTAGGAGGTAGAGTCACGTGGTAGGAGGTAGTCACGTGGTAGGAGGCAGAGTCACGAGGTAGGAGGTAGAGTCACGTGGTAGGAGGCAGAGTCACGAGGTAGGAGGCAGAGTCACGTGGTAGGAGGTAGAGTCACCAGGTAGGAGGTAGAGTCACCAGGTAGGAGGCAGAGTCACGTGGTAGGAGGTAGAGTCACGTGGTAGGAGGCAGAGTCACGAGGTAGGAGGTAGAGTCACGTGGTAGGAGACAGAGTCACGAGGTAGGAGGTAGAGTCACGTGGTAGGAGGCAGAGTCACGAGGTAGGAGGTAGAGTCACGAGGCAGTCAGAATCCAAACCAGAGAGGGAGTAACACATAAAGCTGCCAGGAAGGTGATGAGCTGTGTCAGAGGTCAGGTTTGACCCCTCTGGCCTCTCACCACTCCCCTTCCACCACCGCCACCTCACCCCCTTCTCCCGCGGCTCGCGAGCATCATCCAGACCAATGGGATCTTTCTGTGTGCAGATTCCACTCCTTTCTGCTCTACCTGGGCTACCCCAGCTCCTACGTCCGTAAGGCCACTGTCAGCCGGTTCTGCAAGATGATCAGCGACTTTGCGCTGGAGTACCACATGGCCCGGCTCCAGGTCCTGCAACAACGGGAACGCCAGGAGAGAGAGAAGCAGCGTCAACAGGCAGAGGTCAGTCGCCGACCAGGGAGAGCAGGGCAGAGGCACAAGACAGTGTGGAGGGAGCCTCACCCTGTGTCTGACCCTGTCCCTGGGAGTGTGTGACGGGACGGTGTGGAGGGAGCCTCACCCTGTGTCTGACCCAGTCCCTGGGAGTGTGTGACGGGACGGTGTGGAGGGAGTCTCACCCTGTGTCTGACCCTGTCCCTGGGAGTGTGTGACGGGACGGTGTGGAGGGAGTCTCACCCTGTGTCTGACCCTGTCCCTGGGAGTGTGTGACGGGATGGTGGGTGGAGGGAGCCTCACCCAGTGTCTGATCCTGTCCCTTTTTTTTATATTACAAAATCCTTTATTACAAATTTCGGTGCTATACAATATATACAAAACAGTGGCAAACACAATTACTTCACTACAAATAGACAATAGACATTACACCAGAATGTTGCCATCCCTATCCACGATGGCATTTACAACCCGCGGAGCCCAACGGTCTCGAAACTCCTCCAAGGCTGCTGTGGACTGCGCGTGTTCCTTTTCAATAGTTACCCGGGCACGAACATACCCTCTAAACATTGCCAGGCAGTCTGCCCGGGGAGATCCTCCCGCCACCCGTTTCCAAGACCCTCGGATGGCGGATTTCGCCAGCCCCAGGAGCAAGTTGACTAGGACATCCTCATCCCTCCATGCCCCCTTCCTTACTGGATGACCATATATAAACAGGGTGGGACTAAAATGCAGCCAGAAGGCGAGAAGCAGTCCACGCAAATATGCAAAAAGAGGCTGCAGCCTCACACACTCCATGTACATGTGGTACACGGTTTCCTCCAGCCCGCAGAAGTGGCATGTGGGTGGGATGTCCATGTACAAACTGAAAAACTTATTGCAGGGCACTGCCCTATGCAGTACCCTCCAGCCGAGATCCCCCAGGTGCATGGGAAGAACCCCGGCATAAAGGGACTTCCAGTGGGGACCCTCCTCACCTCCGGCTGGAAGGACCGACCGCCATGGTGTGTCGGGACGGTGGACAAGGGCAAGGAAGTGGAGGATGTGGAGTAGCAGCCCATACAGATACCTCCTACTTGCATACCTGAATGGGATGAGAGACGGCTCAAGTTGTGTGGACACGGCTCCTGGAGAAGATTGCGGGGTCTGGGCCCGACAAGCAGCTCGGCGTAAGTCGGTCCACACAACTGAGCCGCACCGACAGCCACTGAGGTAGGGCAAGGGTCGGCTAGGACCCTGTCCCTGGGAGTGTGTGACGGGACGGTGCGGAGGGAGCCTCACCCTGTGTCTGACCCTGTCCCTGGGAGTGTGTGATGGGACGGTGCGGAGGGAGCCTCACCCTGTGTCTGACCCTGTCCCTGGGAGCGTGTGATGGGACGGTGCGGAGGGAGCCTCACCCTGTGTCTGACCCTGTCCCTGGGAGTGTGTGACAGGACGGTGGGTGGAGGGGGAGTCCCAAGCAGAGTTAACTGGGGGTAACTGTGTTCCCAGGACGTGCCATCGGCCGGAGAGACGGATTCCCCGCAGAGCGTCGCCGTGGTGATCCGCAGCCTGTTCCCGGAATGCAGCCAGCAGCACGAGGACATGAAGGAGATCCTGAGAACCCCGGAGCGGAGCCGCAAGTTCGACAACAGCCTCCCTCGCTTCCGCAGGAAGGTGTCCCAGGGCAAGGGTGAGTCGGGGGGGGGGGGGGTCTCGGCATTGTCAGAAGGCGGAGTCTGCAGGGGGGGGGGGGTCTCGGCATTGTCAGAAGGCAGAGTCTGGGGGGGGGGTCTCGGCATTGTCAGAAGGCAGAGTCTGGGGGGGTCTCGGCATTGTCAGAAGGCAGAGTCTGGGGGGGGTCTCGGCATTGTCAGAAGGCAGAGTCTGGGGGGGGTCTCGGCATTGTCAGAAGGCAGAGTCTGGGGGTCTCGGCATTGTCAGAAGGCAGAGTCTGGGGGGGGGTCTCGGCATTGTCAGAAGGCGGAGTCTGGGGGGGTCTCGGCATTGTCAGAAGGCAGAGTCTGGGGGTCTCGGCATTGTCAGAAGGCAGAGTCTGGGGGGGGGGTCTCGGCATTGTCAGAAGGCGGAGTCTGGGGGGGTCTCGGCATTGTCAGAAGGCGGAGTCTGGGGGGGTCTCGGCATTGTCAGAAGACAGAATCTGGGGGGGGGTCTAGGCATTGTCAGAAGGCAGAGTCTGGGGGGGGGTCTCGTCAGAGTCAGAAGGCAGAGTCTGGGGGGGGGTCTCGGCATTGTCAGAAGGCAGAGTTTGGGGGGGGGGGTCTCGTCAGAGTCAGAAGGCAGAGTCTGGGGGGGGGTCTCGGCATTGTCAGAAGGCAGAGTTTGGGGGGTCTCGGCATTGTCAGAAGGCGGAGTCTGGGGGGGGTCTCGGCATTGTCAGAAGGCAGAGTCTGGGGGGGGGTCTCGGCATTGTCAGAAGGCGGAGTCTGGGGGGGTCTCGGCATTGTCAGAAGGCAGAGTCTGGGGGTCTCGGCATTGTCAGAAGGCAGAGTCTGGGGGGGGGGTCTCGGCATTGTCAGAAGGCGGAGTCTGGGGGGTCTCGGCATTGTCAGAAGGCAGAGTTTGGGGGGGGTCTCGGCATTGTCAGAAGGCGGAGTCTGGGGGGTCTCGGCATTGTCAGAAGGCGGAGTCTGGGGGGTCTCGGCATTATCAGAAGGCGGAGACTGGGGGGTCTCGGCATTGTCAGAAGGCAGAGTCTGGGGGGGGGGTCTCGGCATTGTCAGAAGGCAGAGTCTGGGGGGGGTCTCGGCATTGTCAGAAGGCAGAGTTTGGGGGGGGTCTCGGCATTGTCAGAAGGCGGAGTCTGGGGGGGTCTCGGCATTGTCAGAAGGCAGAGTCTGGGGGGGTCTCGGCATTGTCAGAAGGCGGAGTCTGGGGGGTCTCGGCATTGTCAGAAGGCAGAGTCTGGGGGGGGGTCTCGGCATTGTCAGAAGGCAGAGACTGGGGGGGGGTCTCAGCATTGTCAGAAGGCAGAGCCTGGGGGGGGGGTCTCGGCATTGTCAGAAGGCAGAGTTTGGGGGGGGTCTCGGCATTGTCAGAAGGCAGAGTCTGGGGGGGGTCTCGGCATTGTCAGAAGGCAGAGTTTGGGGGGGGTCTCGGCATTGTCAGAAGGCAGAGTCTGGGGGGGGTCTCGGCATTGTCAGAAGGCAGAGTCTGGGGGGGGGGTCTCGGCATTGTCAGAAGGCGGAGTCTGGGGGGGTCTCGGCATTGTCAGAAGACAGAATCTGGGGGGGGGTCTCGGCATTGTCAGAAGGCAGAGTCTGGGGGGGGGTCTCGTCAGAGTCAGAAGGCAGAATCTGGGGGGGGGGGTCTCGGCATTGTCAGAAGGCAGAGTCTGGGGGGGGTCTCGTCAGAGTCAGAAGGCAGAATCTGGGGGGTGGTCTCGGCATTGTCAGAAGGCAGAGTCTGGGGGGGGGTCTCGTCAGAGTCAGAAGGCAGAGTCTGGGGGGGGTCTCGGCATTGTCAGAAGGCAGAGACTGGGGGGGGGGTCTCGGCATTGTCAGAAGGCAGAGTCTGGGGGGGGTCTCGGCATTGTCAGAAGGCAGAGTCTGGGGGGGGGGTCTCGGCATTGTCAGAAGGCAGAGTCTGGGGGGGGGTCTCGGCATTGTCAGAAGGCAGAGTCTGGGGGGGGGTCTCGGCATTGTCAGAAGGCGGAGTCTGGGGGAGGGTCTCGGCATTGTCAGAAGGCGGAGTTTGGGGGTGGTCTCGACATTGTCAGAAGGCAGAGTCTGGGGGGGTCTCGGCATTGTCAGAAGGCGGAGTCTGGGGGGGGGTCTCGGCATTGTCAGAAGACAGAATCTGGGTGGGGTCTCGGCATTGTCAGAAGGCAGAGTTTGGGGGGGGTCTCGGCATTGTCAGAAGGCAGAGTCTGGGGGGGTCTCGGCATTGTCAGAAGGCAGAGTCTGGGGGGGGGTCGGCATTGTCAGAAGGCAGAGTCTGGGGGGTCTCGGCATTGTCAGAAGGCAGAGTTTGGGGGGGGGGTCTCGGCATTGTCAGAGGGCAGAGTTTGGGGGGGGTCTCGGCATTGACAGAAGGCAGAGTCTGGGGGGGGTCTCGGCATTGTCAGAAGGCAGAATCTGGGGGGTCTCGGCATTGTCAGAAGGCAGTCTGGGGGGGGTTCTCGGCATTGTCAGAAGGCAGAGTGTGGGGGGGGGTCTCGGCATTGTCAGAAGGCAGAGTGTGGGGGGGGTATCGGCATTGTCAGAAGGCAGATTTTGCGGGGGGTCGGCATTGTCAGAAGGCGGAGTCTGGGGGGGGGGTCTCGGCATTGTCAGAAGGCAGAGTCTGGGGGGGTCTCGGCATTGTCAGAAGGCAGAGTCTGGGGGGGGTCTCGGCATTGTCAGAAGGCGGAGTCTGGGGGGTCTCGGCATTGTCAGAAGGCAGACTTTGGGGGGGGTCTCGGCATTGTCAGAAGGCGGAGTCTGGGGGGGTCTCGGCATTATCAGAAGGCGGAGACTGGGGGGTCTCGGCATTGTCAGAAGGCAGAGTCGGGGGGGGGGTCTCGGCATTGTCAGAAGGCAGAGTCTGGGGGGGGGTCTCGGCATTGTCAGAAGGCAGAGTCTGGGGGGGGTCTCGGCATTGTCAGAAGGCAGAGTCTGGGGTGGGGGTCTCGGCATTGTCAGAAGGCAGTCTGGGGGGGGGGTCTCGGCATTGTCAGAAGGCAGAGTCTGGGGGGGTGTCTCGGCATTGTCAGAAGGCAGAGTCTGGGGGGGGGGGGATCTCGGCATTGTCAGAAGGCAGAGTCTGGGGGGGTCTCGGCATTGTCAGAAGGCAGAGTCTGGGGGGGGGTCTCGGCATTGTCAGAAGGCAGAGTCTGGGGGGGGTCTCGGCATTGTCAGAAGGCAGAGTTTGGGGGGGTCGGCATTGTCAGAAGGCAGAGTCTGGGGGTCTCGGCATTGTCAGAAGGCAGAGTCTGGGGGGGGTCTCGGCATTGTCAGAAGGCAGAGTCTGGGAGGGGTCTCGGCATTGTCAGAAGGCGGAGTCTGGGGGGTCTCGGCATTGTCAGAAGGCAGAGTCTGGGGGGGTCTCGGCATTGTCAGAAGGCGGAGTCTGGGGGGGGGTCTCGGCATTGTCAGAAGGCAGAGTCTGGGGGGGGTCTCGGCATTGTCAGAAGGCAGAGTCTGGGGGGGTCTCGGCATTGTCAGAAGGCGGAGTCTGGGGGGTCTCGGCATTGTCAGAAGGCAGAGTCTGGGGGGGTCTCGGCATTGTCAGAAGGCAGAGTCTGGGGGGGGTCTCGGCATTGTCAGAAGGCAGAGTCTGGGGGGGGTCTCGGCATTGTCAGAAGGCAGAGTTTGGTGGGGTCTCGGCATTGTCAGAAGGCAGAGTCGGGGGGGGGTCTCGGCATTGTCAGAAGGCAGAGTCTGGGGGGGGGTCTCGGCATTGTCAGAAGGCAGAGTCTGGGGGGGGGGTCTCGGCATTGTCAGAAGGCAGAGTCTGGGGGGGGGTCTCGGCTTTGTCAGAAGGCAGTCTGGGGGGGGGTCTCGGCATTGTCAGAAGGCAGAGTCTGGGGGGGGGGTCTCGGCATTGTCAGAAGGCAGAGTCTGGGGGGGGGTCTCGGCATTGTCAGAAGGCAGAGTCTGGGGGGGGGTCTCGGCATTGTCAGAAGGTGGAGTCTTGGTGTGGGTGGTGGAGAGAACAGGGGTCCTTTTCACGAGGGCTGCCCACGGCCAGAGGCGTCATTGACAGTTTGACACTATCGCAGCTCGGGGTGTCAGTCTAGAGTTCAGAGTTCAATTCCGTCGTAAAGGTTTCCTTCGGGGTGGGGGGGCTGGTTTCCTCCCACAGTAGTGATTACTTTGAGTGATTTTGCTGTAAGCTTGAAGTTAATAATTCACTGGGATGATTGATAAGTCCATGGCCTAAGGTAGAAGGAGATGATAGATAGATAGATACTTTATTCATCCCCAAGGGGAAATTCAACATTTTTCCAGTGTCCCATACACTTATTGTAGCAAAACTAATTACATACAGTATTTAACTCAGTATAAATATGACATGCATCTAAAATCACCCTCCCAAAAAGCATTAATAAATAGCTTTTAAAAAGTTCTTAAATAGTTTACTAAAGTGGATTGAGTGGTAACTTAGGCTCAGTCCTAACCCCGGCACTTTAACATGTCTTGCCCCTGGTGGTTGAATTGTAGAGCCGAATGGCGTTGGGGAGTAATGATCTCTTCATCCTGTCTGAGGTGCATTGCATTGACAGCAACCTGCCGCTGAAGCTGCTTCTCTGTCTCTGGATGGTGCTGTGCAGAGGATGTTCAGGGTTTTCCATGATTGACCGTAGCCTACTCAGCGCCCTCCGCTCTGCCACCAATGTCATACTCTCCAGTTCTGTGCCCACGACAGAGCCCGCCTTCCTTACCAGCTTATTAAGACGTGAGGCGTCCCTCTTCTTAATGCTGCCTCCCCTGCACGCCACCACAAAGAAGAGAGCGCTCTCCACAACTGACCGATAGAACATCTTCAGCATCTCACTACAAACATTGAATGACGCCAGCCTTCTGAGGAAGTACAGTCGACTCTGTGCTTTCCTGCACAGGGCATCTAACTTTCTGCATAATCACTCAAAGAGTTGAACTGCATGTGCCTGTAAGGAGAGCTGTATAACTCATCTCCTTCTACCTTAGGCCACGATCTTATCAATCACCCCTCCTATAATAAAAAACTGTGCATTACATTGAGTATATATATTAAATAGTTAAATTAAATTAGTTGTGCAAAGATGGAATTAGAAGAAGTGGTGAAGTAGTGTTGGTGGGTTCAATGTCCATTCAGAAACAAGCTGCTCCTGAGGCTCCTGTACCTCACCTGGATGAGGGCAATGGGAGTTCAGTCTCCACTCTTTCTGCCAGCAGATTTAAAGCCCCCACCCAGCCTGGACATTCTCTCTTCTCTCAGGGGGGCGATGCAGGAGGCTGAAGGCGCACACCGCTGGGCCCGGCCCGCTGTTAGCAGGTTGTTGTGGGGTGGGGGTGGACTCGGGAGCTCTCCGCTGGCCCCACCTGCACTCACTTGCCCTGTAACTGTTCCGTTAGTGCTTTTCCCTTGACCGGTATCGACGTACTGGTGCGGCGGAGACCTGTATGGATGGACATGCACAAGCAGGTTTCCCAGTGTGGCAACGATTCATTCTCTAACCATTTCAGGATGAGGAGCTGATTCCCGTCGCCGGTCAGATAGTCTGAGAATAGTCACTGTCTAGTCTCCTCTTTAATCTCGTTCTCACCTCTGTTCCTTTCCAAAGAAATCCTCGACCAGAAGCTTCACTGGTAATGCGGGGAGGGCCCGTGGGAATGAGGCCTTAGCGTCAAACAGGATGGCGGCCCTGCCCTCACAAAGCTGAATGAGGCCTTAGCGTCAAACAGGATGGCGGCCCTGCCCTCACAAAGCTGAATGAGGCCTTAGCGTCAAACAGGATGGCGGCCCTGCCCTCACAAAGCTGAATGAGGCCTTAGCGTCAAACAGGATGGCGGCCCTGCCCTCACAAAGCTGAATGAGGCCTTAGCGTCAAACAGGATGGCGGCCCTGCCCTCACAAAGCTGAATGAGGCCTTAGCGTCAAACAGGATGGCGGCCCTGCCCTCACAAAGCTGAATGAGGCCTCAGCGTCAAACAGGATGGCGGACCTGCCCTCACAAAGCTGAATGAGGCCTTAGCGTCAAACAGGATGGCGGCCCTGCCTTTACGAAGCTGAACGAGGCCTTAGCGTCGAACAGGATGGCGGCCCCCCCCCCCTCACAAAGCTGAATGAGGCCTTAGCATCGAACAGGATGGCGGCCCCCCCTCACAAAACTGAATGAGGCCTTAGCATCGAACAGGATGGCTGCCCCCCCCCCCACAAAGCTGAATGAGGCCTTAGCGTCGAACAGGATGGCGGCCCTGCCCCCACAAAGCTGAATGAGGCCTTAGCGTCGAACAGGATGGCGGCCCCCCCCCTCACAAAGCTGAATGAGGCCTTAGCGTCGAACAGGATGGCGGCCCTGCCCTCACAAAGCTGAATGAGGCCTCAGGGTAAGGGCAGCCCTACCCTTATGAAGACCGTTTCTGTCTCGATCTGTCTGTTTCCCGTTGCTTTGGACTCTGTGAAGCAGGACTGTCACAACGTGGCCAGCTGGGCCGGAGTGAGAGAATTCCAGAATCCGGGAATGCGGTCGTTTTGTGCGTGATAGGCCCGAGGGGTCAGAGGTGAATTCAAATAACCAGCTGACCAGAGTACAGAGACAGATCACTCTCTATATATACCTATAGTGCTTTGTATGTGGTATTAAACAATTAAATAAACACTGACTTCGCTTATTCACCACAGCACGATGTACAATCATCATGGTTCCTCTGGTCTGGTTCGTCAGTTACTGGATTAGAATATAGACCATAGTAACCTACAGCACGTTACAGGCCCTTCGGCCCACAATGTTGTGCTGACCATGTAATCTACTCTAGAAACTGCCTAGAATTCCCCTACCGTTACCCCTACAGCCCTCTATTTTTCTGAGCTTCATGTACCTATCTAAGACTCTATTGTATCTGCCTCCACCTATCTAAGAGGCTCTTAAAAGACCCTATTGTGTCCAATTCCACCACTGCCACTGGCAGTGCATTCCACTCACCCACCACTCTCTGTGGAAAACTTACCCCCGACATCCCCTCAGTACCTACTCCCCAGCACGTTAAAACTATGCCCCCTTGTGTTAGCCATTTCAGCCCTGGGAAAGAGCCTCTGACTATCCACATGATCAATGCCTCTCATCATCTTGTACTCTAACAGGTTACTCTCACCCTCCGTTGCTCCAAGGAGAAAAGGCCGAGTTCACTCAGCCTGTTTTCACAAGGCATGCTCCCCAATCCAGGCAACATCCTTGTAAATCTCCTCTGCAGCCTTTCTACGGCTTCCACGTCCTTCCTGTAGTGAGGCGACCAGAACTGAGCACAGTACTCCAAGTGGGATCTCACCAGGGTCCTATATATTTGCAACATTACCTCACGGTTCTTGAACTCAATCCCACATTTGATGAAAGCCAAACACTGTCAACTTGCAGAGCAGCTTTGAGTGTCCTATGGACACGGACCCCAAGATCCCTCTGATCCTCCACACTGATATTACATCCTGTCTTCAAATTGGACGTCAAAACGAACCCTACTCACACTTATTTGGGTTGAATTCCACCTGCCATTTCTCAGCCCAGTTCCACTGACAACCCTCCAGACTATCGGTAACACCCTAACCTTTATGTTACTAACCCATCCCTCCACTTCCTCATCCAGGTCATTTATAAAAACCGCGAAGAGTAAGGGTCCCAGAACAGATCCCTGAGGAACGCCACTGGTCACCGACCTCCATGCAGAATACGAACCATTGAGAGGATTCGTCTACTTGCTTTCACATCCTCCTGTGATTGGAAACTGGAACTTCTGTTTTGTCCCTTTTTTCCCCAATGCTGTTTGAAATTATTGAGTCTCATAGCGGAGATACAGGCCACTTAGCCCATCTGACCTATGCTGGCCGAGATTCCCAACTCGGCTCATTCCCAGTTGCTCACGTTCAGCCCAAACCTTTCCTATCAGTGTACCTGTCCAAGTACGTTTAAATGTTAAAACACTGGTCTCAACCACTTCCTCTGGAAGCATAATCTATATACGGACCACCCTCTGGTTTAATGTTGCCCCTCAGCTTCCAGTTAAATCTCTCCCCTTTCACCTTCACAGTTCAAAAGCTCAAAGTAAATTCATTATCAAAGTACATTTGTGTCACCCTATACAACCCTGAGAGTCACCTTCTTGTGGGCAAACTCCATCAGCCCAACGACCATCATAGAATCAGCGTATCGACCAGTCTATGAACGGCAACAAACTGTTTAAGAGGAAATAATAGTCATAAATAAATTTTGAGAACGAGAGATGAAGAGTCATTCACAGTGAATCCATCGGTTGTGGGGACGGATCAGTGATGGGATGAATCAAGTCACCCCCTCTGGTTCAAAAGCCTGATGGTCGAGGGGTAATGACTGCTCCTGAACCTGGTGGTGTGAGTCATGAGGCTCCTGATGGCAGAAGAGACCTTAAACTTCTTGTTCTTGGTTCCAAAACCCTAGAAAAAGACTGAGCTTATAGACACCCCGTCACTCTCTTCTTTCCCTGAGGCTTGCTCTCTACACACACCCCCCCACCATCAACTCATCCGTCCCCGCTGATCTCCCCCCTGGCACTGATCCCCATAAGAGCTCTGCCTCCTCCTCCTCCTCCCTCACCACCCTTCAGGGCTCCAAACAGTCCTCCCAGGTGAGGTCTGCCGGGGTCAACTGACGTACTGCAGATTGGGGAACCGCTTCATCGAGCACCTTCGTTCCATCCGCCACAAGGGCCGGGACTTCCCCTCGGCAGCTCGCTCATTTCAGTCCAACATCCCATTCTCATTCTGACAGGTCGGTCCATATCCACGATGAGGCCACACTCGGGCTGGAGGAGCGACATCTCCTATTCCGTCCGGGTAGCCTCCAACCTGATGGCACGAACATCAATTTCTGGTAAATTTTTCCCACCCCTTCCCTCTTTATCCACCTCCAATCCTGGTTCCCCTCTCACCCCTCCTCACTGGCCCATCACACTCCTCCTTCCCCCGCTCTCTCCAATCAGATTCCCCCTTATTCACCCCGTTACCTCTTCCACCTATCACCTCCAAGCTTATTTAACCCCTTCACCCCCCCACCCGGTCTCACCTATCACCTCCCAGCTTCTTACTTTACCCCTTCACCCCACCCACCCGGTCTCACCTATCACCTCCCAGCTTATTTAACCCCTTCACTCCCCCACCCGGTCTCACCTATCACCTCCCAGCTTCTTACTTTACCCCTTCACCCCCCCTACCTGGCCTCACCTATCACCTCCCAGCTTATTTAACCCCTTCACCCCCCCACCCGGTCTCACCTATCACCTCCCAGCTTATTTAACCCCTTCACCCCCCACCCGGTCTCACCTATCATCTCCCAGCTTATTTAACCCCTTCACCCCACCACCCGGTCTCACCTATCACCTCCCAGCTTCTTATTTAACCCCTTCACCCCCCACTCGGTCTCACCTATCACCTCCCAGCTTCTTACTTTACCCCTTCACCCCACCACCCGGTCTCACCTATCACCTCCCAGCTTCTTACTTTACCCCTTCACCCCCCCACCCGGTCTCACCTATCATCTCCCAGCTTATTTAACCCCTTCACCCCACCACCCGGTCTCACCTATCACCTCCCAGCTTATTTAACCCCTTCACCCCCCCCACCCGGTCTCACCTATCACCTCCCAGCTAATTTAACCCCTTCATCCCCCCCACCCGGTCTCACCTGTCACCTCCCAGCTTCTTATTTAACCCCTTCATCTCCCCCACCTGGTCTCACCTTCTCTCTGCCAGCTTGCACTCCTCTCCTTGCCACCCGCCCTCCCCACCCCAACTTTTAATTCTGGCTTCCGTTCACTTCATTCCCAGTCCTGGTGCAGGCTCTCGGCCTGAAGCATCGACAGTTTATTCCCCCCTACAGCTGCTGCCTGACCTATTGAGTTCCTCCAACATTTCGTGCGTGTTGTTCAGGATGATCAACCATCTGCAGAATCTCCTGTCCCCCATGATTTTGAACACGCCTGTAAGGTCACCCCTCATTGGTCCCTCCGTAACCCAATACCTCAGCCCCCATCCTCGTTAATCTCCTCGGCACCCGTTTCAGGATAATGGCATGTTTCCTACAGCAGGACGATCAAAACTGAGCATAATATTCCATTTTCGGCCTGGCCAACATCCTGTGCACCTCCGCAGTTTCTGTGCCCTGACTACAGGCAAGGGCAGCTGGGCCAGTGGGTCAAGGGCTGCCTCCCGGTGCTGGAGTCTCGGGTTTGATCCTGATCCCCGGCTCTGTGTGTGGAGTTTGCATGTTATCAGTGAGACGGTGTGGGATTGTCCAAGTACAGGCCCAGTGAGGGAACGGGTCAGAGGGAGCTCCCCAGATACAGGGGAGTGAGGGAGATGGAGGGGGTAGAGGGAGCTCCCCAGATACAGGGGAGTGAGGGAGATGGAGGGGTCAGAGGGAACTCCCCAGATACAGGGGAGTGAGGGAGATGGAGGGGTCAGAGGGAGCTCCCCAGATACAGGGGACTGAGGGGGATGGAGGGGTCAGAGGGAGCTCCCCAGATAGAGAGTGAGGGAGATGGAGGGGTCAGAGGGAGCTCCCCAGATAGAGAGTGAGGGAGATGGAGGGGGTCAGAGGGAGCACCCCAGATAGAGAGTGAGGGAGATGGTCAGAGGGATCTCCCCCTATTCAGGGGAGTGAGGGAGATGGAGGGGTCAGAGGGATCTCCCCCTATTCAGGGGAGTGAGGGGGATGGAGGGGTCAGAGGGAGCTCCCCCGATTCAGGGGAGGGAGATGGAGGGGTCAGAGGTACAGGAGGGTGAGAGGGGGTTTAGAGGGTGATCCCCAGGTACAGGAGGGTGAGAGGGGGTTAGTGGGAGCTCCTCAGGTACAGGAGGGTGAGAGGGGTTTAGAGGGAGCTCCCCAGGTACAGGAGGGTGAGAGGGGGTTAGAGGGAGATCCCCAGGTACAGGAGGGTGAGAGGGGGTTAGAGGGACCTCCCCAGGTACAGGAGGGTGAGAGGGGGTTAGAGGGACCTCCCCAGGTACAGGAGGGTGAGAGGGGGTTAGAGGGAGATCCCCAGGTACAGGTGAGGGGTTAGAGGGACCTCCCCAGGTACAGGAGGGTGAGAGGGGGTTAGAGGGACCTCCCCAGGTACAGGAGGGTGAGAGGGGGTTAGAGGGACCTCCCCAGGTACAGGAGGGTGAGAGGGGGTTAGAGGGACCTCCCCAGGTACAGGAGGGTGAGAGGGGGTTAGAGGGACCTCCCCAGGTACAGGAGGGTGAGAGGGGGTTAGAGGGACCTCCCCAGGTACAGGAGGGTGAGAGGGGGTTAGAGGGAGTTCCCCAGTTACAGGAGGGAGAGAGGGGGTTTAGAGGGAGATCCCCAGGTACAGGAGGGTGAGAGGGGGTTAGAGGGAGTTCCCCAGTTACAGGAGGGAGAGAGGGGGTTTAGAGGGAGATCCCCAGGTACAGGAGGGTGAGAGGGGGTTAGAGGGAGCTCGCCAGGTACAGGAGGGTGAGAGGGGGTTAGAGGGAGATCCCCAGGTACAGGAGGGTGAGGTTTAGAGGGACTGCCCCAGGTACAGGAGGGTGAGAGGGGGTTAGAGGGAGCTCCCCAGGTACAGGAGGGTGAGAGGGGGTTAGAGGGAGATCCCCAGGTAAAGGAGGGTGAGAGGGGTTTAGACGGAGCTCCCCAGGTACAGGAGGGTGAGGGGGGTTAGAGGGAGATCCCCAGGTACAGGAGGGTGAGAGGGGGTTAGAGGGAGCTCCCCATGTACAGGAGGGTGAGAGGGGGTTAGAGGGAGATCCCCAGGTACAGGTGAGGGGTTAGAGGGAGATCCCCAGGTACAGGAGGGTGAGAGGGGGTTAGAGGTGCTCTCCAGGTTCAGGAGGGCGACAGGGGGTTAGGGGGAGATCCCCAGGTACAGGAGGGTGAGAGGGGGTTAGAGGGAGCTCCCCAGGTACAGGAGGGTGAGAGGGGGTTTAGAGAGAGATCCCCAGGTACAGGAGGGTGAGAGGGGGTTAGAGGGAGTTCCCCAGGTACAGGAGGGTGAGAGGGGGTTAGAGGGAGATCCCCAGGTACAGGAGGGTGAGAGGGGTTTAGAGGGAGATCCCCACGTACAGGAGGGTATGAGGGGGTTAGAGGGAGCTCCCCAGGTACAGGAGGGTGAGAGGGGGTTAGACGGTGCTCCCCAGGTACAAGAGGGTGAGAGGGGTTTAGAGGTGCTCCCCAGGTACAGGAGGGTGAGAGGGGGTTTAGAGGGAGATCCCCAGGTACAGGAGGGTGAGAGGGGGTTTAGAGGGAGATCCCCAGGTACAGGAGGGTATGAGGGGGTTAGAGGGAGCTCCCCAGGTACAGGAGGGTGAGAGGGGGTTAGAGGGAGATCCCCAGGTACAGGAGGGTGAGAGGGGGTTAGGGGGAGCTCCCCAGGTACAAGAGGGTGAGAGGGGGTTTAGAGGTGCTCCCCAGGTACAGGAGGGTGATAGAGGGAGCTCCCCAGGTACAGGAGGGTGAGAGAGGGTTTAGAGGGAGATCCCCAGGTACAGGAGGGTGAGAGGGGGTTTAGAGGGAGATCCCCAGGTACAGGAGGGTGAGAGGGGGTTAGAGGTGCTCCCCAGGTTCAGGAGGGTGACAGGGGGTTAGGGGGAGATCCCCAGGTATAGGAGGGTGAGAGGGGGGTTAGAGGGAGCTCCCCAGGTACAGGAGGGTGAGAGGGGGTTAGAGGTGCTCCCCAGGTTCAGGAGGGTGACAGGGGGTTAGGGGGAGATCCCCAGGTACTGGAGGGTGAGAGGGGTTTAGAGGGAGCTCCCCAGGTACAGGAGGGTGAGAGGGGGTTTAGAGGGAGATCCCCAGGTACAGGAGGGTGAGAGGGGATTAGAGGTGTTCCCCAGGTTCAGGAGGGTGACAGGGGGTTAGGGGGAGATCCCCAGGTACAGGAGGGTGAGAGGGGGTTAGAGGGAGATCCCCAGGTACAGGAGGCTGAGAGGGGTTTAGAGGGAGCTCCCCAGGTACAGGAGGGTGAGAGGGGGTTAGAGGGAGATCCCCTGGTACAGGAGGGTGAGAGGGGGTTAGAGGGAGTTCCACAGGTACAGGAGGGTGAGAGGGATTTAAAGGGAGCTCCCCAGGTACAGGAGGGTGAGAGGGGTTTAGAGGGAGATCCCCAGGTACAGGAGGGTGAGAGGGGGTTAGAGGTGCTCCCCAGGTTCAGGAGGGTGACAGGGGGTTAGGGGGAGATCCCCAGGTACAGGAGGGTGAGAGGGGTTTAGTGGGAGCTCCCCAGGTACAGGAGGGTGAGAGGGGGTTAGAGGGAGCTCCCCAGGTACAGGAGGGTGAGAGGGGGTTAGAAGGAGATCCCCAGGTACAGGAGGTTGAGAGGGGGTTTAGAGGGAGATCCCCAGGTACAGGAGGTTGAGAGGGGGTTAGAAGGAGATCCCCAGGTACAGGAGGTTGAGAGGGGGTTAGAAGGAGATCCCCAGGTACAGGAGGGTGAGAGGGAGTTTAGAGGGAGATCCCCAGGTACAGGAGGGTGAGAGGGGGTTTAGAGGTGCTCCCCAGGTACAGGAGGGTGAGAGGGGGTTAGAGGGAGATACCCAGGTACAGGAGGGTGAGAGGGGGTTAGAGGGAGATACCCAGGTACAGGAGTGCGAGAGGGTGTTAGATGGAGATCCCCAGGTACAGGAGGGCGAGAGGGTGTTAGATGGAGATACCCAGGTACAGGAGGGCGAGAGGGGGTTAGAGGGAGATCCCCAGGTACAAGAGGGTGAGAGGGGTTTAGAGGGAGATCCCCAGGTACAGGAGGGTGAGAGGGGTTTAGAGGGAGATCCCCAGGTACAGGAGGGTGAGAGGGGGTTAGAGGGAGATCCCCAGGTACAGGAGGGTGAGAGGGATTTAAAGGGAGCTCCCCAGGTACAGGATGGTGAGAGGGGGTTAGAGGGAGATCCCCAGGTACAGGAGGGTGAGAGGGGGTTAGAGGGAGATCCCCAGGTACAGGAGGGTGAGAGGGGGTTTAGAGGGAGATCCCCAGGTACAGGAGGGTGAGAGGGGTTTAGAGGGAGATCCCCAGGTACAGGAGGGTGAGAGGGGGTTTAGAGGGAGATCCCCAGGTACAGGAGGGTGAGAGGGGTTTAGAGGGAGATCCCCAGGTACAGGAGGGTGAGAGGGGGTTTAGAGGGATTTCCCCAGGTACAGGAGGGTGAGAGGGGGTTAGGGGGAGATCCCCATGTACAGGAGGGTGAGAGGGGGTTAGAGGGAGCTCCCCAGGTACAGGAGGTTGAGAGGGGGTTAGAGGGAGATCCCCAGGTACTGGAGGGTGAGAGGGGGTTAGAGGGAGCTCCCCAGGTACAGGAGGGTGAGAGGGGGTTAGAGGGAGCTCCCCAGGTACAGGAGGTTGAGAGGGGGTTAGAGGGAGATCCCCAGGTACAGGAGGGTGAGAGGGGTTTAGAGGGAGATCCCCAGGTACAGGAGGGTGAGAGGGTGTTTAGAGGGAGCTCCCCAGGTACAGGAGGGTGAGAGGGGTTTAGATGGAGCTCCCCAGGTACAGGAGGGTGAGAGGGGGTTAGAGGGAGATCCCCAGGTACAGGAGGGTGAGAGGGGGTTTAGACGGAGCTCCCCATGTACAGGAGGGTGAGAGGGGGTTTGAGGGAGCTCACCAGGTACAGGAGGGTGAGAGGGGTTTAGAGGGAGATCCCCAGGTACAGGAGGGTGAGAGGGGGTTAGAGGGAGCTCACCAGGTACAGGAGGGTGAGAGGGATTTAGAGGGAGCTCCCCAGGTTCAGGAGGGTGACAGGGGGTTAGGGGGAGATCCCCAGGTACAGGAGGGTGAGAGGGGGTTAGAGGGAGCTCCCCAGGTACAGGAGGGTGAGAGGGGGTTTAGAGGGAGATCCCCAGGTACAGGAGGGTGAGAGGGGGTTAGAGGGAGCTCCCCAGGTACAGGAGGGTGAGAGGGGGTTAGAGGGAGATCCCCTGGTACAGGAGGGTGAGAGGGGGTTAGAGGTGCTGCCCAGGTTCAGGAGGGTGACAGGGGGTTAGGGGGAGATCCCCAGGTACAGGAGGGTGAGAGGGGGTTAGAGGTGCTCCCCAGGTTCAGGAGGGTGAGAGGGGGTTAGAGGGAGATCCCCAGGTACAGGAGGGCGAGAGGGTGTTAGATGGAGATACCCAGGTACAGGAGGGCGAGAGGGGGTTAGAGGGAGATCCCCAGGTACAAGAGGGTGAGAGGGGTTTAGAGGGAGATCCCCAGGTACAGGAGGGTGAGAGGGGTTTAGAGGGAGATCCCCAGGTACAGGAGGGTGAGAGGGGGTTAGAGGGAGCTCCCCAGGTATAGGAAAGTGAGAGGGGTTTAGAGGTGCTCCCCAGGTACAGGAGGGTGAGAGGGGTTTAGAGGTGCTCCCCAGGTAAGGAGGGTGAGAGGGGGTTAGGGGGAGATCCCCAGGTACAGGAGGGTGAGAGGGGTTTAGAGGTGCTCCCCAGGTACAGGAGGGTGAGAGGGGTTTAGAGGGAGCTCCCCAGGTACAGGAGGGTGAGAGGGGGTTAGAGGGAGCTCCCCAGGTACAGGAGGGTGAGAGGGGTTTAGACGGACATCCCCAGGTACAGGAGGGTGAGAGGTGGTTAGAGGGAGATCCCCAGGTACAGGAGGGTGAGAGGGGGTTTAGAGGGAGAACCCCAGGTACAGGAGGGTGAGAGGGGGTTAGAGGTGCTCCCCAGGTTCAGGAGGATGAGAGGGGGTTAGAGGGAGCTCCCCAGGTACAGGAGGGTGAGAGGGGGTTTAGAGGGAGAACCCAGGTACAGGAGTGTGAGAGGGGGTTAGAGGTGCTCCCCAGGTTCAGGAGGATGAGAGGGGGTTAGAGGGAGCTCCCCAGGTAAAGGAGGGTGAGAGGGGGTTTAGAGGGAGCTCCCCAGGTAGAGGAGGATGAGGGGGTTAGAGGGAGCTCCCCAGGTACAGGAGGATGAGAGGGGGTTAGAGGGAGCTCCCCTGGTACAGGAGGGTGAGAGGGGTTTAGAGGGAGATCCCCAGGTACAGGAGGGTGAGAGGGGGTTAGAGGTGCTCCCCAGATTCAGGAGGGTGAGAGGGGTTTAGAGGGAGATCCCCAGGTACAGGAGGGTGAGAGGGGGTTAGAGGTGCTCCCCAGATTCAGGAGGGTGAGAGGGGTTTAGAGGTGCTCCCCAGGTACAGGAGGGTGAGAGGGGGTTTAGAGGGAGATCCCCAGGTACAGGAGGGTGAGAGGGGGTTAGAGGGAGCTCCCCAGGTACAGGAGGGTGAGAGGGGTTTAGAGGTGCTGCCCAGGTACAGGTGGGTGAGAGGGGGTTAGAGGGAGATCCCCAGGTACAGGAGGGTGAGAGGGGTTTAGACGGACATCCCCAGGTACAGGAGGGTGAGAGGTGGTTAGAGGGAGCTCCCCAGGTACAGGAGGGTGAGAGGGGGTTTAGAGGGAGAACCCCAGGTACAGGAGGGTGAGAGGGGGTTAGAGGTGCTCCCCAGGTTCAGGAGGATGAGAGGGGGTTAGAGGGAGCTCCCCAGGTACAGGAGGGTGAGAGGGGGTTTAGAGGGAGAACCCAGGTACAGGAGGGTGAGAGGGGGTTAGAGGTGCTCCCCAGGTTCAGGAGGATGAGAGGGGGTTAGAGGGAGCTCCCCAGGTAAAGGAGGGTGAGAGGGGGTTTAGAGGGAGCTCCCCAGGTAGAGGAGGATGAGGGGGTTAGAGGGAGCTCCCCAGGTACAGGAGGATGAGAGGGGGTTAGAGGGAGCTCCCCAGGTACAGGAGGGTGAGAGGGGTTTAGTGGGAGATCCCCAGGTACAGGAGGGTGAGAGGGGGTTAGAGGTGCTCCCCAGATTCAGGAGGTTGACAGGGGGTTAGGGGGAGATCCCCAGCTACAGGAGGGTGAGAGGGGGTTTAGAGGGAGATCCCCAGGTACAGGAGGTTGAGAGGGGTTTAGAGGGACATCCCCAGGTACAGGAGGGTGAGAGGGGGTTAGAGGGAGCTCCCCAGGTACAGGAGGGTGCGAGGGGTTTAGAGGGAGATCCCCAGGTACAGGAGGGTGAGAGGGGGTTAGAGGGAGATCCCCAGGTACTGGAGGGTGAGAGGGGGTTTAGAGGGAGCTCCCCCGGTACAGGAGGGCTAGAGGGGTTTAGAGGGAGCTCCCCAGGTACAGGAGGGTGAGAGTGGGTTAGAGGGAGCTCCCCAGGTACAGGAGGGTGAGAGGGGTTTAGAGGTGCTCCCCAGGTACAGGAGGGTGAGAGGGGGTTAGAGGGAGATCCCCAGGTACAGGAGGGTGAGAGGTGGTTAGAGGGAGCTCCCAGGTACAGGAGGGTGAGAGGGGGTTAGTGGGAGCTCCCCAGGTACAGGAGGGTGAGAGGGGTTTAGAGGGAGATCCCCAGGTACAGGAGGGTGAGAGGGGGTTAGAGGGAGATCCGCAGGTACAGGAGGGTGAGAGGGGTTTAGAGGTGCTCCCCAGGTACAGGAGGGTGAGAGGGGGTTAGACGGAGATCCCCAGGTACAGGAGGGTGAGAGGGGTTTAGAGGTGCTCCCCAGGTACTGGAGGGTGAGAGGGGGTTAGACGGACATCCCCAGGTACAGGAGGGTGAGAGGTGGTTAGAGGGAGCTCCCCAGGTACAGGAGGGTGAGAGGGGGTTTAGAGGGAGAACCCCAGGTACAGGAGGGTGAGAGGGGGTTAGAGGTGCTCCCCAGGTTCAGGAGGATGAGAGGGGGTTAGAGGGAGCTCCCCAGGTACAGGAGGATGAGAGGGGGTTAGAGGGAGCTCCCCAGGTACAGGAGGGTGAGAGGGGTTTAGAGGGAGATCCCCAGGTACAGGAGGGTGAGAGGGGGCTAGAGGTGCTCCCCAGATTCAGGAGGTTGACAGGGGGTTAGGGGGAGATCCCCAGCTACAGGAGGGTGAGAGGGGGTTTAGAGGGAGATCCCAGGTACAGGAGGTTGAGAGGGGTTTAGAGGGATATCCCCAGGTACAGGAGGGTGAGAGGGGGTTAGAGGGAGCTCCCCAGGTACAGGAGGGTGCGAGGGGTTTAGAGGGAGATCCCCAGGTACAGGAGGGTGAGAGGGGGTTAGAGGGAGATCCCCAGGTACTGGAGGGTGAGAGGGGGTTTAGAGGGAGCTCCCCAGGTACAGGAGGGCTAGAGGGGTTTAGAGGGAGCTCCCCAGGTACAGGAGGGTGAGAGTGGGTTAGAGGGAGCTCCCCAGGTACAGGAGGGTGAGAGGGGTTTAGAGGTGCTCCCCAGGTACAGGAGGGTGAGAGGGGGTTAGAGGGAGATCCCCAGGTACAGGAGGGTGAGAGGTGGTTAGAGGGAGCTCCCAGGTACAGGAGGGTGAGAGGGGGTTAGTGGGAGCTCCCCAGGTACAGGAGGGTGAGAGGGGTTTAGAGGGAGATCCCCAGGTACAGGAGGGTGAGAGGGGGTTAGAGGGAGATCCCCAGGTACAGGAGGGTGAGAGGGGTTTAGAGGTGCTCCCCAGGTACAGGAGGGTGAGAGGGGGTTAGACGGAGATCCCCAGGTACAGGAGGGTGAGAGGGGTTTAGAGGGGGATCCACAGGTACAGGAGGGTGAGAGGGGTTTAGAGGTGCTCCCCAGGTACTGGAGGGTGAGAGGGGGTTAGACGGAGATCCCCAGGTACAGGAGGGTGAGAGGGGTTTAGAGGGGGATCCACAGGTACAGGAGGGTGAGAGGGGTTAGAGGGGGCTCCCCAGGTACAGGGGGGTGAGAGAGGGTTAGAGGAGCTCCCCAGGTACAGGAGGGTGAGAGGGGGTTAGAGGGAGATCCCCAGGTACAGGAGGGTGAGAGGGGGTTAGAGGGAGCTCCCCAGGTACAGGAGGGTGAGATTGGTTTAGAGGGAGCTCCCCAGGTACAGGAGGGCTAGAGGGGTTTAGAGGGAGCTCCCCAGGTACAGGATGTTGAGAGGGGTTTAGAGGGAGCTCCCAGGTACAGGAGGGTGAGAGGGGGTTCGAGGGAGATCCCCAGGTACAGGAGGGTGAGAGTGGGTTAGAGGGAGCTCCCCAGGTACAGGAGGGTGAGAGGGGTTTAGAGGGAGCTCCCCAGGTACAGGAGGGTGAGAGGGGGTTAGAGGGAGCTCCCCAGGTACAGGAGGGTGAGGGGGGGTTAGAGGGAGCTCCCCAGGTACAGGAGGGTGACAGGGGGTTTAGAGGGAGCTCCCCAGGTACAGGAGGCTGAGAGGGGTTTAGAGGGAGATCCCCAGGTACAGGAGGGTGAGAGGGGGTTAGAGGGAGATCCCCAGGTACAGGAGGGTGAGAGGGGTTTAGAGGGAGATCCCCAGGTACAGGAGGGTGAGAGGGGGTTTAGAGGGAGCTCCCCAGGTACAGGAGGGCTAGAGGGATTTAGAGGGAGCCCAGGTACAGGAGGGTGAGAGTGGTTAGAGGGAGCTCCCCAGGTACAGGGGGGTGAGAGGGGTTTAGAGGGAGCTCCCCAGGTACAGGAGTGTGAGAGGGGGTTAGAGGGAGCTCCCCATGTACAGGAGGGTGAGAGGGGGTTAGAGGAGCTCCCCAGGTACAGGAGGGTGAGAGGGGTTTAGAGGGAGCTCCCCAGGTACAGGAGGGCTAGAGGGGTTTAGAGGGAGCTCCCCAGGTACAGGAGGGTGAGAGGGGTTTAGAGGGAGCTCCCCAGGTACAGGAGGGTGAGAGGGGGTTCGAGGGAGATCCCCAGGTACAGGAGGGTGAGAGGGGTTTAGAGGGAGCTCCCCAGGTACAGGAGGGTGAGAGGGGTTTAGAGGGAGCTCCCCAGGTACAGGAGGGTGAGAGTGGGTTAGAGGGAGATCCCCAGGTACAGGAGGGTGAGAGGGGTTTAGAGGGAGCTCCCCAGGTACAGGAGGGTGTGAGGGGTTTAGAGGGAGCTCCCCAGGTACAGGAGGGTGAGAGGGGTTTAGAGGGAGCTCCCCAGGTACAGGGGGTGAGAGGGGGTTCGAGGGAGATCCCCAGGTACAGGAGGGTGAGAGGGGGTTAGAGGGAGCTCCCCAGGTACAGAGGGTGAGTGCGGTTCGAGGGAGCTCCCCAGTTACAGTTGGGTGAGAGGTGGTTAGGGGGAGCTCCCAGGTACAGGAGGGTGAGAAGGGGTTAGAGGGAGATCCCCAGGTACAGGAGGGTGAGAGGGGGTTAGAGGGAGCTCCCCAGGTACAGGAGGGTGAGAGGGGGTTCGAGAGCCTTGTGTTTGAGAGTGAACATGACTGTTGTGGGGATATGATTGAATTTGCTCTAATCTTTCTAATCTGGGTCCCAAGGGTTACTGAACGGAGTTTCAGAATGTCTGGTAGCTTTATCTCATTCTGAATTTAAAATGACTCCTAATCTTGGAATTCCAGCAGCAACCAAATCCCTTTCATAATCCCGTTGACTTGTATTTGTGCCCAGCACATCAAAGGTTGGGGCAAATTGCTTGAATACTTGCACATTTCCTCCAAACTGGTTAAGGACAGATTTCAGCTCCCAGCTATCTGCGTAATCTCTGATGTTTGGTCAGACTTCAGTCTCCCTCGATCTCTCTCCCTTTATCGACGCCAGCGATCGTGCTTCCAACCACTTGAATGAATTTTGCAAATTTTTGGCGAGTTTGGGAAGCGGACATTGTGCGTCATTTGCAGAGCTCGGGGAGAGGCCATTCGCCCCAGTTCTTCCGTGCAGGCCAAGCTGCCCTCCTGAGCTGCTCCCATTTGCCCCAGCTCTTCCGTGCCCCTCTGAACCTTTTTCCTATTCAGGTACCCGTCCAGACTCTTTTTGAATGTTGTAATCGCACTCAACTCTACCTCTTTGTGGAGCTCATTCCACATACCCGACACCTTCTCAATAAAGCTCTCCCTCAGGGCCGTCTCATCTTAAACCTGTGACCCTCGTCTGGGGAGGAAAGACTGTGTCTGATTTTTCAAACCTCCTTCAGGCCACTCCTCATCCCCAGCCCGTCCAGTTTATCCTTTCAATACAGGACCTTGAAAATCTCTTTTCAATCCCTCTGGTTAATGGCATCCTCCCTGCCCCACAGTGACCGAAAACTGCACTCAGTTCTCCAGACGTGCTCATATCAGTGCCTGGTACAGGTGTAACCTGACATCCCAACTCCTGTACTCAAGTGTCCAGACAATGAAGATTTCCAGTTTGATGGCTCTGGAGTTTAGAAGACTGACGGGGAATCTCATCGAGGACTATCAAATGTTGAAAGGCCTGGACAGAGTGGAGATTGAGAGGATGTTTCTGATCGTGGGAGAGTCTGGGGCCAGAGACTCAGAATACAAGGACGTCTCTTTGGAACAGAGATGAAAGCGGGAGAATGAGGTTGAGAGGGACAATAAACCAGCCATGAGCTAGAGCAGACTCGATGGGCCAAATAGCTTAATTCTGCTCCTATGTCCTATGGTCTTAAAAACTTTCAAACTTATTCTAAACTTTCCCCGAAGTCACTTTCTTCACCTTTTCACCAGATGTTTTAAACTTCCTCTCACCTTGGTGAAAAGTGGAAAAGTTTTCAGACTGTTACAAACTTTCCCCCAAAGTTTATAAATGCTTTGAAGTGTTGAACAACTCGATCTATTAACGCAAGCTTTGTAAAATCCCTTCAAATTTCTGCTAATCTTGCTTTCGATCTCACTCCAATATTTCCCTAATCTTGTAAAAACACCTCCCAAACTCCCCTGAAACTTTTTAACTCACTTCAAAACTTCTCGAAGTTTCATAAACACACCCAAACTTTTCCCAGATAGTGGGGAAAGCTGGGGATAGTGTCGCAATAGTGGCGGAGTCCATGGCCAGAGGGCACAGCCTCAGAATTGTTGGCCAGAAAGAGCTCCAGTCTACAAATCAGTGAATTCGAATGAATCAAGGACAGTGGAAATAGACAAACCAAATTCTCTGTAACTTCCACCACCTCCAACGGGATTCCACTACCAAGCACATCTTTCCCTCCCCGCACTTTCTCCCTTCCGCAGGGTTCACTCCCTACGCTATTCCCTTGTCCATTCGTCCTACTGATCTCCCTCTTGGCACTCATCCTTGCAAGCAGAACAATCGCTTCACCTGTCCCTACACCTCCTCCCTCAGGGCCCCAAACAGTCCTTCCAAGTCAGGTGATAATTCACCTGTGAGTCTGTTGGGGTCATCTGCCGTATCCGGTGCTCCTGTAACTTGCTGAGATTGGGAGACCGCTTTGCTGAGCTCCTACGCTCCTCCCGGCCAGAAAAAAAGCAGGATCTCTGAGCAGCCACCCATTATAGTTCCACTTCCCATTCCCATTCCGATATGCTAGTCCATGGTCCCCTCTACTGCCACACTCAGGTTGGAGGAGCAACTCCTTATATTCCATTTGGGCGGCCTCCAACCCGATTGCGCAAACATCGATTTCTCAAACTTCCAGTAATTGCACGCCACCCCTCCACTTCACCATTCCTGTTTCCAATTCCTTCCTTCACCTTATCTCCTTAACTTCCCATCACCTCCGTCTGGTGCTTCTCTCCCTTTTCCATGGCCTTCTGTCCTCTCCTATTAGGCTCCCTCTTCTCCAGCCCTTTATTTCTTTCACCAATCGACTTCTTAGTTCTTTAATTCACCCCTCCCCCTCTCCCAGTTTCCCCTATCACCTACCACCTCGTATTTCTTCCTCCCCTCCCCCTTCTTATTCTGACTTCTCATCTTCCTGAAAAAGGTCTTGGCCCGAAACATCGACAATTTGCTCTTGTCCATAGATGCTGCCTGGCCTGCTGAGTTCCTTAGCATTTTATATTTGCTGTTTGGATTTCCACCATCTACAGTTTTTCTCTTGTTTTCTCCTTTGTTCCTGCCACATGGTCGAAGGAATGGAGGCTGCCATTTTGTGAAGCTGCTCTGCATTCACCATTTTGTGAACTGGATTTGCTCAGCTGAATCAGTAGTTTAAAGCAGATACCCAATGATGCTCCTGGACTAGAAATAGTTTCCTAATAAGAAGTGATTTGTGAGATGTTCCTTGATATGATACAACATGCAGGCTTGTGAATGGTGGGGTCTGTGCCTAACCTGAGTGGTTCAAGCTGGTTACTGACTGAGAACAAGGTGTCGCATGTGGAAGATGGGAAATAATTGGGCGCTGGCTTGGACCAGAGCCACTAAGAAGATGTGAAAGGTCAGTCAGGTGACCTGTAGCCAATGAAGTGCAACAATTGGACTGCTAAGGAATTAATATAAATGCAGAAGCTTTGAAAGCAAAATAGCGACAACTCTCCAGCCACCAGAGAGCCACCACTGTGGATATGGAGGATCCCATGTGTTAGAGAGCACGTGGCCATCATAGACTCCTTTTCCGGGTATTACCTTCTCTATTCTTTGACGGTTCATGGAGGTCAGGGAAACTTAGCAGGCGTTCAGTTGTGTAAATTCCCGTTCTCTTCCATTGAGACAATTAAGGTATTTGTCAGTAAACAGAGATCCTCTCTGTGCCTCTCTGGTCATCATTCCTAAGGGGTAGATCCTTGGAACAGAAGAGAAGGCATCCCTTTAAAACAGACAAGGAGGAATTTCTTTAGCCAGAGGGTGGTGAATACATGGAATTCATTGCCACAGACCAAGTCATTGAGTATATTTAAAGTGGAGGAGGTAGGTTCTGAATGAGTAACGGTGTCAAAGGTGAGTAGAAGAGATCAGCAGAATGGGGTTAAGAGGGGAATAAATCAGACACAACAGGACTGTGGGGCAGACTCAATGAGCTGAGTGGCCGGACTCTGCTCTGCCCCATGACAAACGTGCTTCAAACTCACCCCAAGCTCTGTACGCTCAGAACTCAATCCGAATCCTCGCTGACTGGTAAACACACACCAACATTTGCAGCCTCTCTGAGAACCACTGAGCCCTGGGTTCAGCCCTGGCCTTGGGTGCTGTCCGTATTGAGTTTGCAAGTTTTCCCTGTGACTGCCTGAGCTTCTCCTGGAAGCTGTGCTTCCCTCTCACATTCTAAAGATGCGTAACTCAGTGTGGAGTTATCGGGGCACCGTCATGACGGCGTCTACGCAGCAAGTTATTCTTGTTTTTATGAGGCCGAGTTGCTAGCTCAACACTCAACTGGACTTGGATTCGAACTCGGGAGCCTTCGCTCCGGAGTCCGGCGCTGATATTATTGCGCCACCAAGTGGGACTAAAGATGTGTGAGTTGGTGGTTTAATTGGCCACCATAAGTTGCCTCTCAGTGTGTAAGGAGTAAATTCCAGGGGGTAGTTGATAGGATTTTTGGGAGAATAAAATGGGTTTGGGATAAAATTTATGTAAGAATGGGTAATTGATGGCCAGCACACATCAACGTGCTGAATGACCTATTTCTGTGCTGTATGATACTATGACAAACATTTCAAAAGCACGGCAAACTTTCTCCAAACTCTATAATCTAAAAAAATCACCCTTCAAGCTCTGTACATTAATCCCTATCCAAATCTTCGTGGTCTGATCATGATAAATACACACTATCTCTTAACTTTGCAAACTCGCACTATTCTTCAAATTATGCAAACTCCTCCCAACTTTGAATGGATGCCAAGCTTTTCAAATAAGTTGCATGTTTTAATTTTAAAGTATTCTGAAAAATGCAGAATTTCTACCGAGTATTTTTCATACTTTGTTAACTTTGCAAATTTTGCTAAAACGTCTTTCGATTCATTCCGAATTTACACCAAAGTTTCTGTAATCAATTCAAACTTCTCCCACAGTTTGTAAATTTGAAGTTGTTTCTAACTCACTCCATGATGTCTCTGCACTCCAAAACTTTCACCAAATTGAGTTTGATTGCTTCAAAACCTCTGTAAACTGTAAAATAACTCCAGATTTTCTATATAAAACACATAAACATGTCCCATCTTCGTTGAATGTTTGTAAGATTTCTTCAATCAGTGCAAACTCTCTCTGGAGTCTCACTAATCATTTAAAACCAATTTCAAATCCTATTTTGCAACCTAGCTCCAAACCCTCATCATACTTTGCAATCTTGGAATACTGGTGTGGATCATATCCACTGATAGGGTTTCTTTTGTTCTTCATGTGCGGACAATATGCCGTTCATTTCTCAGGAGGTTTCCATCCAGAACGGTGCACACCTTTGAAGTCAACTACAAACTCTCTTCACATTATGGTCTCAGTAAAAACTTCCTCCAAATTTCAGCATCGTGTCCAGGCTTTGTGATCCCAGTCCAAACTTCCTCCAAAGTTAACATACTTACCCCATCCTACGACAAACTTGCTCCAAACTTTTTCAAAACTCAAACTCAAACTTTTTTGAAAGTTTGTTAGCACTTCAGGTATTTCTTAAGCATTTCAAACATGTGGCAAACTTTCTCCAGGCAATGCAAGCATCTTAAAATCTTAAAGATATTCCAATTTTTGTTCCATAACAAAACTTTCAAGGTAACATCAATTCAAATTTCTTCTGTTCTTTGTGTTCTCAGTCCAAACTTTCACCATACTTTGTGAACTCACTCCAAGTGTATCTGAAGATCTCAACCTTTCCAAAGTTTTTTCAAAGGTGTCATTATCTTCCCCCAAACTTTAAAAACTCTTTTGAAACCTCGTCCAAAGGAGATAACCTTGATCTGAACTATCCTCAAAATTAGTTATAGTCCACCCCTCTAATCTAGATTTGTAAATTTATTATGAACTTTGTGTTCTTGCTGCAAGTTTGTAATCTGAGTCTAATCTTTGAAGCTTAAAAAATATTTAAAGCTACCTTCTAACCTTTGAACAGGGGTTCCAAGGACCCCGTCGGATAATGGTTGGGGTCTATGGCATAAACCCCTGCCTTAGAAACACAATCTGCAAGCATAACTGCTAAATTTTGTAAATTTACCCCAAATCCCCTCCAGGTTTGTAAGTTTAGTCTTTAATACTTCATACTGACTTTAGAAACATGATCCTAACTTGGGTGTCATGGTAACGTTGCAGTTAGCCTGATGCTATTACAGCTGGGGGTGTTCTGGAGTTCGGAGTTCAGCTGTAAAGTGTTTGTACGTTCTCCCTGTTTTCTCTGGGTGCCCCACTTTCCTCTCACTGTCCAAAGGCATAACCGATAGTATGTTAAATGATCATTGTAAATTGTCCTGCCAATTAGGCAATTGCTAAATAGGTGGGTTGCTGGGTGGTGCAGCGAGTTGGACCGGAAGGGCCTGTCTCTGCTTGATCTCTCAATAAATAAATAAGCTTCCACCAAGTTTTGTAAATTCACTCCAGACATTCTCCAAGTTCTGTAAATACTCACCAGCACATTAATTCCCTCCGAATTTTGTAACTTCACAGTAAACATTCTCTAAACTTTATAGAACGGCTGCCAAGTTCCCTCCAAATTTATGTTTGAACTGGCTCCGAACTTTGAAAAGTGACTCCAAACTTTCCAGACTCAATCCAACTTACCTCCAGGCTGGGTAAGGTTGTATCATGCTTTTACCAAACATTTTATACATGTTCCACATTCCTTCTAAATGTTATAAATTCACTGAAGCATCTTAAACCCATGTCATCTGCTACAAACTGTGTAAATTGGCTCTAAACTTTCTAAATAAACTGTTTGAAATTTTAATAAATATTCCAAACTTTATAAATGCTTAACAAAGCTTATCCCAATTCTTTCAAATCTTCCTTACTATCCTCTCTCCATCTCCTCTGAATACTCCTTCTCAGAACACCACCTTACCCAGTCTCCTTATGAGCATCAACTTCTGCACATTTGGATTGAATTTAGTATGTCTAGCAAGTTTCAATGATCTTCCAAATCTGTTAGAAAGCTACAAGGAAATGAAACTCAGATTAATACACTTGTGGAAGCTTTGGGACACTAATGAAGTTTGGATAGAGTCTGACGCACAGTCACAAAGACTGGCCAACGTTTAGAAACAGTTAAAAAGTTTGGAGAATCTTTAGAACAAACTTACAGTGCTTTGAGGGTGTCTGGAACAAGTTTACAAAGTTTGAAGAGAGCTGGAGGAAGTTTGGAACACATTTATGAAGTCTGCAAAAAGAAAGAGAGGGCTTACAAAGTTTGGAGGGAATCTGTGACGTTTCTCGAGAAGATGGAGTTAGTATGAGACTTATTGAAGTCTAGAGTAGGTTATGAAGGTCAGAGCAAGTGTAGTAAGCTTGGAAAGAGTTGGGCTGAGTTGACGGTTTGGGGAGTGTATTTTCATTACCCTGACCCTCGGGCATGCTGGTCCTTATCACGAAGCTCACTGCTTTTCCTCTTCCCTGCTCCCTCCCGCTCCGTTCGGTTGCCCATTCCATGGGTCCGTTTAATCAACTCTTCCTTTGCTTTTTATCAACAGCTTGGTCAATGGCTTAAATCTCCTTTCAGTGTTCCATGCATATTCCTGAAATCCACCTGTGTGTGTGTGTGGGCCTCTTGCCCCTGTGACCTTGTGGGTTCCCCCCCCCACCATATCCCAACGTCAGTGGGACAAACAGCTGCAGTGAATTGTCCCGCAGTGTGTGGGGGGGGCGGATTTTGGGGGAGCTGGTGGGGAAGGGGGAGGAATGGAATGGGATCAATGTAACCGGGTGGCTGATGGTTGGCATGCATTGGATGGGCCGAAGGGCTTATTTCTGTGCTCGAGTCCAGTAATGGCAACCGGACAGGGTGAAAGGGTCGAGGCTGCTGAGACTGAGGGACCTTACTGTACACAGGACAGCGTTACCCTGTGATGCCACGCGGGCAAAATGCAAGACGCAGCGTTTTTAAAGTGTCCTGATATGAACAAGCTGATGTGGATCAGCATGTTCTACCACTCCACACTTCCTTAAAACCTCTCGGATACTGTCTGAACCCAGGAGCACAGCTGTCACAGCTGCCCGGAGTCCGACTGTAGTTGGGGAGAGGCGGGGGGAGGGGGTAGGTCCCCTCTGACAGGGACAGGGTGCCCGGAGTCCGACTGTAGTTGGGGAGAGGCGGGGGATAGGGGGTAGGTCCCCTCTGACAGGGACAGGCTGCCCGGAGTCCGACTGTAGTTGGGGAGAGGCGGGAGGGAGGGGGTAGGTCCCCTCTGACAGGGACAGGCTGCCCGGAGTCCGACTGTAGTTGGGGAGAGGCGGGAGGGGGGTAGGTCCTCTCTGACAGGGACAGGCTGCCCGGAGTCTGACTGTAGTTGGGGAGAGGTGGGGGGAGGGGGGAGGTCCCCTCTGACAGGGACAGGCTGCCCGGACTCCGACTGTAGTTGGGGAGAGGCGGGGGGGAGGGGGTAGGTCCCCTCTGACAGGGACAGGATGCCCGGAGTCTGTCTGTAGTTGGGGAGAGGCGGGAGGGAGGGGGTAGGTCCCCTCTGACAGGGACAGGCTGCCCAGAGTCTGACCGTAGTTGGGGAGAGGCTGGAGGGAGGGGGTAGGTCCCCTCTGACAGGGACAGGCTGCCCAGAGTCTGACCATAGTTGGGGAGAGGCGGGAGGGAGGGGGTAGGTCCCCTCTGACAGGGAGTCCGACTGTAGTTGGGGAGAGGCGGGGGGGAGGGGGTAGGTCCCCTCTGACAGGGACAGGCTGCCCGGAGACCGACTGTAGTTGGGGAGAGGCGGGGGGGAGGGGTTAGGTCCCCTCTGACAGGGACAGGCTGTCCAGTCCGACTGTAGTTGGGGAGAGGCAGGGGGGAGGTGTAAGTCCCCTCTGACAGGGACAGGCTGCCCGGTCCGACTGTAGTTGGGGAGAGGCGGGGGGGAGGGGGGAGGTCCCCTCTGACAGGGACAGGCTGCCCAGAGTCTGACCATAGTTGGGGAGAGGCGGGAGGGAGGGGGTAGGTCCCCTCTGACAGGGAGTCCGACTGTAGTTGGGGAGAGGCGGGGGGGGGTAGGTCCTCTCTGACAGGGACAGGCTGCCCGGAGTCTGACTGTAGTTGGGGAGAGGTGGGGGGAGGGGGGAGGTCCCCTCTGACAGGGACAGGCTGCCCGGACTCCGACTGTAGTTGGGGAGAGGCGGGGGGGAGGGGGTAGGTCCCCTCTGACAGGGACAGGATGCCCGGAGTCTGTCTGTAGTTGGGGAGAGGCGGGAGGGAGGGGGTAGGTCCCCTCTGACAGGGACAGGCTGCCCAGAGTCTGACCGTAGTTGGGGAGAGGCGGGAGGGAGGGGGTAGGTCCCCTCTGACAGGGACAGGCTGCCCAGAGTCTGACCGTAGTTGGGGAGAGGCGGGAGGGAGGGTGTAGGTCCCCTCTGACAGGGACAGGCTGCCCAGAGTCTGACCATAGTTGGGGAGAGGCGGGAGGGAGGGGGTAGGTCCCCTCTGACAGGGAGTCCGACTGTAGTTGGGGAGAGGCGGGGGGAGGGGGTAGGTCCCCTCTGACAGGGACAGGCTGCCCGGAGACCGACTGTAGTTGGGGAGAGGCGGGGGGGAGGGGTTAGGTCCCCTCTGACAGGGACAGGCTGTCCAGTCCGACTGTAGTTGGGGAGAGGCAGGGGGGAGGTGTAAGTCCCCTCTGACAGGGACAGGCTGCCCGGAGTCCGACTATAGTTGGGGAGAGGAGGGGGGAGGGGGTAGGTCCCCTCTGACAGGGACAGGCTGCCCGGAGTCCGACTGTAGTTGGGGAGAGGCGAGGGGAGGGGGTAGGTCCCCTCAGACAGGGACAGGCTGCTCGCAGTCCGACTGTAGTTGGAGAGAGGCGGGGGAAGGGGGTAGGTCCCCTCTGACAGGGACAGTCTGCCCGGAGTCCGACTGTAGTTGGGGAGAGGTAGGGGGGTGTATGTCCCCTCTGACAGGGACAGGCTGCCCGGAGTCCGACTGTAGTTGGGGAGAGGCGGGGGGGAGGGGGCATGTCCCCTCTGACAGGGACAGGCTGCCCGGAGTCCGACTGTAGTTGGGGAGAGGCGAGGGGAGGGGGTAGGTCCCCTCTGACAGGGACAGGCTGCCCGGAGTCCGACTGTAGTTGGAGAGAGGCGGGGGGAGGGGGTAGGTCCCCTCTGACAGGGACAGTCTGCCCGGAGTCCGACTGTAGTTGGGGAGAGGTGGGGGGGGGTATGTCCCCTCTGACAGGGACAGGCTGCCCGGAGTCCGACTGTAGTTGGAGAGAGGCGGGGGGAGGGGGTAGGTCCCCTCTGACAGGGACAGTCTGCCCGGAGTCCGACTGTAGTTGGGGAGAGGTGGGGGGGGGTATGTCCCCTCTGACAGGGACAGGCTGCCCGGAGTCCGACTGTAGTTGGGGAGAGGCGGGGGGGAGGGGGCATGTCCCCTCTGACAGGGACAGGCTGCCCGGAGTCCGACTGTAGTTGGGGAGAGGCGAGGGGAGGGGGTAGGTCCCCTCTGACAGGGACAAGCTGCCCGGAGTCCGACTGTAGTTGGGGAGAGGCGGGGGGAGGGGGTAGGTCCCCTCTGACAGGGACAGGGTGTCCGGAGTCCGACTGTAGTTGGGGAGAGGCGGGGGGTAGGGGGTAGGTCCGCACTGACAGGGACAGGCTGCCCGGAGTCCGACAGTAGTTGGGGAGAGGCGGGAGGGAGGTGATAGGTCCGCTCTGACAGGGACAGGCTGCCCGGAGTCTGACTGTAGTTGGGGAGAGGCGGTGAGGGGTTAGGTCCCCTCTGACAGGGACAGGCTGCCCGGTCCGACTGTAGTTGGGGAGAGGCGGGGGGAGGGGGGAGGTCCCCCCTGACAGGGACAGGCTGCCCGGAGTCCGACTGTAGTTGGGGAGAGGCGGGGGGGAGGGGGTAGGTCCCCTCTGACAGGGACAGGCTGCCCGGAGTCCGACTGTAGTTGGGGAGAGGCGGGAGGGAGGGGGTAGGTCCCCTCTGACAGGGTCCGAC